>NW_028230487.1:0-175000 GCF_043228905.1 Azolla caroliniana | reverse complement strand
TTCGTCATGTCTCTCGACCTGAGTTTCAAAATCTTGAGTTTTTAATTCCATATCATAGGTAGCGTTGCTGGCTTCGATTCGCATGTTTGAACACAAATATCCGATATCACACAAGCCAGGTATGAACATTTTAATTTACTCAAGGGCTCCTCTCAACTCCCTCGTCAAGGTTATGTCTCTCGACTTCAGTTTCAAAATCTTGCTTTTTTAAATCCATATCATAGCTAGTGTTATTAGCTTCAATTGGTTGGTTTGAACACTAAAATGCGATATCACACGAGCCAGGTACGATCATTTTAATTTACCTACTACCTCTTCTCAACTCCCTCCTCAAATTTGCTAATTTCGTCATGTCTCTCGACCTGAGTTTCAAAATCCTGGGTTTTTAATTCCATATCATAGCTACCGTTGTTAGCTTCGATTCGCATGTTTGAACACAAAAATTCGATATCACAGGAGCCAGGTAGGAACATTTTAATCTACTCAAGGGCTCCTCTCAACTCCCTCCTCACGTTTGCTAATTTCTTCATATCTCTCGACCTGAGTTTCAAAATATTGATTTTTTAATTCCATATCATAGCTAGCGTTCTTAACTTCGACTCGCATGTTTGAACACAAAAATCTGATATGACACTTGCCAGGTATGAACATTTTAATTTACCGACTAGCTCTTCTCAACTCACTCCTCAAATTTGGTAATTTCGTCATGTCTCTCGACCTGAGTTTCAAAATCTTGGGTTTTTAATTCCATATCATAGCTACCGTTGTTAGCTTCGATTCACATGTTTGAACACAAATATCCGATATCACACGAGCCAGGTATGAACATTTTAATTTACCTACTAGCTCTTGTCAACTCACTCCTTAAATTTGCTAATTTCATCTTGTCTCTCGACCTGAGTTTCAAAATATTGAGTTTTTAATTCCATATCATAGCTAGCGTTGTTAGCTTCGATACGCATGTTTGAACACAAAAATCCGATATCACATGAGCCAGGTAGGAACATTTTAATTTACTCAAGGGCTCCTCTCAACTCCCTCCTCAGGTTTGCTAGTTTCTTCATATCTCTCGACCTGAGTTTCAAAATATTGATTTTTTAATTCCATATCATAGCTAGCGTTCTTAACTTCGATTCGCATGTTTGAACACAAAAATCTGATATGACACTTGCCAGGTATGAACATTTTAATTTACCGACTAACTCTTCTCAACTCACTCCTCAAATTTGGTAATTTAGTCATGTCTGTCGACCTGAGTTTCAACATCTTGATTTTTTAATTCCATATCATAGGTAACGTTGTTAGCTTCGATACGCATGTTTGAACACAAATATCCGATATCACACAAGCCAGGTATGAACATTTTTATTTACTCGAGGGCTCCTCTCAACGCCCTGGGTCAAGGTTGCTAATTTCGTCATGTCTCTCGACCTGAGTTTCAAAATATTGATTTTTTAATTGCATATCATAGCTACCGTTATTAGCTTCGATTCTCATGTTTGAACACTAAAATCCGATATCACACGAGCCAGGTATGACATTTTAATTTACCTACTAGCTCTTCTCAACTCCCTCCTCAAATTTGCTAATTTCGACATGTCTCTAGACCTTAGTTTCAGAATCTAGATTTTTTAATTCCATATCATAGCTAGTGTTGTTATCTTCGATTCGCATGTTTGAACACAAAAATCCGATATCACACGAACCAGGTATGAACATTTTAATTTACCTACTAGCTCTTCTCAACTCACTCCTCAAATTTGCTAATTTCGTCATGTCTCTCGACCTGAGTTTCAAAATCTTGAGTTTTTAATTCCATATCATAGGTAGCGTTGCTGGCTTCGATTCGCATGTTTGAACACAAATATCCGATATCACACAAGCCAGGTATGAACATTTTAATTTACTCAAGGGCTCCTCTCAACTCCCTCGTCAAGGTTAATAATTTCGTCATGTCTCTCGACTCCCACCTCAGGTTTGCTAATTTCTACATATCTCTCGACCTGAGTTTCAAAATCTTGATTTATTAGTTCCATATAATAGCTAGCGTTGTTAGCTTTGATTCGCATGTTTGAACAAAAAAATCCAATATCACACGAGCCAGGTATGAACATTTTAATTTACTCAAGAGCTCTTCTCCACTCCCTCCTCAAATTTGCTAATATCGTCAGGTCTCTCGACCTGAGTTTCAAAATCTTTGTTTTTTAATCCCATATCAAAGCTAGCGTTGTTGGCTTCGATTCGCATGTTTGAACATAGAAATCCAATATCACACGACCCAGGTATGAACATTTTAATTTACTAACGAGCTCTTCTGCACTCCCTCCTCAAATTTGCTAATTTCGTCATGTCTCTCGACGTGAGTTTCAAAATCTTGCTTTTTTCATTTCATATCAAAGCTAGCGTTGTAGGCTTCGATTCGCATCTTTGAACACAGAAATCCGATATCACACGACCCAAGTATGAAAATTTTAATTTACTCAAGAGCTCTTCTCCACTCCCTCCTCAAATATGCTAATGTCGTCATGTCTCTTGTCCTGAGTTTCGCATTCTTGGTTTTTTAATTCCATATCAAAGCTAGCGTTGTTAGCTTCGATTCGCATGTTTGAACAAAGAAATCCGATATCACACGACCCAGGTATTAACATTTTAATTTACCTACTAGCTCTTCTCAACTCCCTCCTCAAATTTGCTAATTTCGTCATGTCTCTCCACCTGAGTTTCAAAATCTTGAGTTTTTAATTCCATATCATAGCTAGCGTTGTTAGCTTCGATTCGCATGTTTGAACACAAAAATCCGATATCACAGGAGCCAGGTAGGAACATTTTAATTTACTCAAGGGTTCCTCTCAACTCCCTCCTCAGGTTTGCTAATTTCTTCATGTCTCTCGACCTGAGTTTCAAAATCTTGAGTTTTTAATTCCATATCATAGGTAGCGTTGCTGCCTTCGATTCGCATGTTTGAACACAAATATCCGATATCACACAAGCCAGGTATGAACATTTTAATTTACTCAAGGGCTCCTCTCAACTCCCTCGTCAAGGTTATGTCTCTCGACTTGAGTTTCAAAATCTTGCTTTTTTAAATCCATATCATAGCTAGTGTTATTAGCTTCGATTGGTTGGTTTGAACACTAAAATCCGATATCACACGAGCCAGGTATGAACATTTTAATTTACCTACTACCTCTTCTCAACTCCCTCTTCAAATTTGCTAATTTCGTCATGTCTCTCGACCTGAGTTTCAAAATCTTGGGTTTTTAATTCCATATCATAGCTACCGTTGTTAGCTTCGATTCGCATGTTTGAACACAAATATCCGATATCACACGAGCCAGGTATGAACATTTTAATTTACCTACTAGCTCTTATCAACTCACTCCTTAAATTTGCTAATTTCATCTTGTCTCTCGACTTGAGTTTCAAAATATTGAGTTTTTAATTCCATATCATAGCTAGCGTTGTTAGCTTCGATTCGCATGTTTGAACACAAAAATCCGATATCACAGGAGCCAGGTAGGAACATTTTAATTTACTCAAGGGCTCCTCTCAACTCCCTCCTCAGGTTTGCTAGTTTCTTCATATCTCTCGACCTGAGTTTCAAAATATTGATTTTTTAATTCCATATCATAGCTAGCGTTCTTAACTTCGATTCGCATGTTTGAACACAAAAATCTGATATGACACTTGCCAGGTATGAACATTTTAATTTACCGACTAGCTCTTCTCAACTCACTCCTCAAATTTGGTAATTTAGTCATGTCTCTCGACCTGAGTTTCAACATCTTGATTTTTTAATTCCATATCATAGGTAACGTTGTTAGCTTCGATACGCATGTTTGAACACAAATATCCGATATCACACGAGCCAGGTATGAACATTTTTATTTACTCGAGGGCTCCTCTCAACGCCCTCGTCAAGGTTGCTAATTTCGTCATGTCTCTCGACCTGAGTTTCAAAATATTGATTTTTTAATTGCATATCATAGCTATCGTTATTAGCTTCGATTCACATGTTTGAACACTAAAATCCGATATCACACGAGCCAGGTATGACATTTTAATTTACCTACTAGCTCTTCTCAACTCCCTCCTCAAATTTGCTAATTTCGACATGTCTCTAGACCTTAGTTTCAGAATCTTGATTTTTTAATTCCATCTCATAGCTAGCGTTGTTAGCTTCGATTCGCATGTTTGAACACAAAAATCCGATATCACACGAACCAGGTATGAACATTTTAATTTACCTACTAGCTCTTCTCAACTCACTCCTCAAATTTGCTAATTTCGTCATGTCTCTCGACCTGAGTTTCCAAATCTTGAGTTTTTAATTCCATATCATAGGTAGCGTTGCTGGCTTCGATTCGCATGTTTGAACACAAATATCCGATATCACACAAGCCAGGTATGAACATTTTAATTTACTCAAGGGCTCCTCTCAACTCCCTCGTCAAAGTTAATAATTTCGTCATATCTCTCGACTCCCACCTCAAGTTTGCTACTTTCTTCATATCTCTCGACCTGAGTTTCAAAATCTTGATTTATTAGTTCCATATAATAGTTAGCGTTGTTAGCTTCGATTCGCATGTTTGAACACAAAAATCCGATATCACACGAGCCAGGTATGAACATTTTAAATTACTCAAGAGCTCTTCTCCACTCCCTCCTCAAATTTGCTAATATCGTCAGGTCTCTCGACCTGAGTTTCAAAATCTTGGTTTTTTAATCCCATATCAAAGCTAGCGTTGTTGGCTTCGATTCGCATGTTTGAACATAGAAATCCAATGTCACACGACCCAGGTATGAACATTTTAATTTACTAACGAGCTCTTCTGCACTCCCTACTCAAATTTGCTAATTTCGTCATGTCTCTCGACGTGAGTTTCAAAATCTTGCTTTTTTCATTTCATATGAAAGCTAGCGTTGTTAGCTTCGATTCGCATCTTTGAACACATAAATCCGTTATCACACGACCCAGGTATGAACATTTTAATTTACTCAAGAGCTCTTCTCCACTCCCTCCTCAAATATGCTAATGTCGTCATGTCTCTCGTCCTGAGTTTCGGAATCTTGGTTTTTTAATTCCATATCAAAGCTAGCGTTGTTAGCTCCGATTCCCATGTTTGAACACAGAAATCCGATATCACACGACCCAGGTATGAACATTTTAATTTACTCAAGGGCTCCTCTCAACTCCCTCCTCAGGTTTGCTAATTTCTTCATATCTCTCGACCTGAGTTTCAAAATATTGATTTTATAATTCCATATCATAGCTAGCGTTCTTAACTTCGATTTGCATGTTTGAACACAAAAATCTGATATGACACTTGCCAGGTATGAACATTTTAATTTACCGACTAGCTCTTCTCAACTCACTCCTCAAATTTGGTAATTTAGTCATTTCTCTCGACCTGAGTTTCAACATCTTGATTTTTTAATTCCATATCATAGCTAACGTTGTTAGCTTCGATTCGCATGTTTGAACACAAACATCCGATATCACACGAGCCAAGTATAAACATTTTAATTTACTCAAGGGCTCCTCTCAACTCTCTCGTCAAGGTTAATAATTTCGTCATGTCTCTCGACTGCCACCTCAAGTTTGCTAGTTTCTTCATATCTCTCGACCTGAGTTTCAAAATCTTGATTTATTAGTTCCATATGATAGCTAGCGTTGTTAGCTTCGATTCGTATGTTTGAACACAAAAATCCGATATCACACGAGCCAGGTATGAACATTTTAATTTACTCAAGAGCTCTTCTCCACTCCCTCCTCAAATTTGCTAATATCGTCAGGTCTCTCGACCTGAGTTTCAAAATCTTGGTTTTTTAATCCCATATCAAAGCTAGCGTTGTTGGCTTCGATTCGCATGTTTGAACATAGAAATCCAATATCACACGACCTAGGTATGAACATTTTAATTTACTAACAAGCACTTCTGCACTCCCTCCTTAAATTTGCTAATTTCGTCATGTCTCTCGACGTGAGTTTCAAAATCTTGCTTTTTTCATTTCATATCAAAGCTAGCGTTGTAGGCTTCGATTCGCATCTTTGAACACAGAAATCCGATATCACACGACCCAGGTATGAACATTTTAATTTACTCAAGAGCTCTTCTCCACTCCCTCCTCAAATATGCTAATGTCGTCATGTCTCTTGTCCTGAGTTTCGGAATCTTGGTTTTTTAATTCCATATCAAAGCTAGCGTTGTTAGCTTCGATTCGCATGTTTGAACAAAGAAATCCGATATCACACGACCCAGGTATGAACATTTTAATTTACCTACTAGCTCTTCTCAACTCCCTCCTCAAATTTGCTAATTTCGTCATGTCTCTCCACCTGAGTTTCAAAATCTTGAGTTTTTAATTCCATATCATAGCTAGCGTTGTTATCTTCGATTCGCATGTTTGAACATAAAAATCTGATATCACACGATCCAGGTATGAACATTTTAATTTACTCAAGGGCTCCTCTCAACTCCCTCGTCAAAGTTAATAATTTCGTCATATCTCTCGACTCCCACCTCATGTTTGCTAGTTTCTTCATATCTCTCGACCTGAGTTTCAAAATCTTGATTTATTAGTTCCATATAATAGCTAGCGTTGTTAGCTTCGATTCGCATGTTTGAACACAAAAATCCGATATCACACGAGCCAGGTATGACCATTTTAATTTACTCAAGAGCTCTTCTCCACTCCCTCCTCAAATTTGCTAATATCGTCAGGTCTCTCGACCTGAGTTTCAAAATCTTGGTTTTTTAATCCCATATCAAAGCTAGCGTTGTTGGCTTCGATTCGCATGTTTGAACATAGAAATCCAGTATCACACGACCCAGGTATGAACATTTTAAATTACTAACGCGCTCTTCTGCACTCCCTCCTCAAATTTGCTAATTTCGTCATGTCTCTCGACGTGAGTTTCAAAATCTTGCTTTTTTCATTTCATATCAAAGCTAGCGTTGTTAGCTTCGATTCGCATCTTTGAACACAGAAATCCGATATCACACGACCCAGGTATGAACATTTTAATTTACTCAAGAGCTCTTCTCCACTCCCTCGTCAAATATGCTAATGTCGTCATGTCTCTCGTCCTGAGTTTCGGAATCTTGGTTTTTTAATTCCATATCAAAGCTAGCGTTGTTAGCTTCGATTCGCATGTTTGAACAAAGAAATCCGATATCACACGACCCAGGTATGAACATTTTAATTTACCTACTAGCTCTTCTTAACTCCCTCCTCAAATTTGCGAATTTGGTCATGTCTCTCGACCTGAGTTTCAAAATGTTGATTTTTTAATTCCATATCATAGCTAGCGTTGTTTGCTTCGATTCGCATGTTTGAACACAAAAATCCGATATAATACGAGCCAGGTATGAACATTTTAATTTTCCTACTAGCGCCTCTTAACTCCCTCGTCAAGGTTCCTAGTATCGTCATGTCTCTCGACCTGAGTTTCAAAATCTTGTGTTTTTAATTCCACATCATAGCTAGCGTTGTTAGCTTTGACTAGAAAAATCCGATATCACACGAGCCAGGTACGAACATTTGAATTTACCTACTAGCTCTTCTCAACTCACTCCTCAAAATTTGCTAATTTCTTCATGTCTCCTGATCTGAGCCTCCAATTCTTGTGTTTTTAATTTCATATCATAGCTAGCGTTGTTAGCTTCGATTCGCATATTTGAACACAAAAATCCAATATCACACGAGCGAGGTATGATCATTTTAATTTATCTACTAGCTCTTCTCAACTCCCTCGTCAAGGTTGCTAATTTCTTCATGTCTCTCGACCTGAGTTTCAAAATCCTGGGTTTTTAATTCCATATCATAGCTACCGTTGTTAGCTTCGATTCGCATGTTTGAACACAAATATCCAATATCACACGAGCGAGGTATGAACATTTTAATTTACCTACTAGCTCTTCTCAACTCACTCCTTAAATTTGCTAATTTCGTCATGTCTCTCGACCTGAGTTTCAAAATATTGAGTTTTTAATTCTATATCATAGCTAGCGTTGTTAGCTTAGATTCGCATATTTGAACACAAAAATCCGATATCACACGAGCCAGGTAGGAACATTTTAATTTACTCAAGGCCTCCTCTCAACTCCCTCCTCAGGTTTGCTAATTATGTCATATCTCTCGAACTGAGTTTCAAAATATTGATTTTTAATTCCATATCATAGCTAGCGTTCTTAACTTTGCTTCGCATGTTTGAACACAAAAATCCGATATCACACGAGCCAGGTATGAACATTTTTATTTACTCGAGGGCTCCTCTCAACTCCCTCGTCAAGGTTGCTAGTTTCGTCATGTCTCTCGACCTGAGTTTCAAAATCTTGATTTTTTAATTGCATATCATAGTTACCGTTATGAGCTTCGATTTGCATGTTTGAACACTAAAATCCGATATCACACGAGCCAGGTATGAATATTTTAATTTACCTACTAGCTCTTCTCAACTCCCTCCTCAAATTTGCTAATTTCGTCATGTCTCTCGATTTGAGCCTCCACTTCTTGAGTTTTTAATTCCATATAATAGCTAGCGTTGTTAGCTTCGATTCGCATATTTGAACACAAAAATCCGATATTACACGAGCCAGTTATGAACATTTTAATTTACCTACTAGCTCTTCTCAACTCACTTGTCAAGGGTGCTAATTTCGTCATGTCTCTCGACCTGAGTTTCAAAATCTTGATTTTTTAATTCCGTATCATAGCTAGCGTCTCAACTCACTCCTTAAATTTGCTAATTTCGTCATGTCTCTCAATCTGAGTGTCCAATTCTTGAGTTTTGAATTCCATATCATAGCTACCGTTATTAGCTTCGTTTCACATGTTTGAACACTAAAATCCGATATCACACGAGCCAGGTATGAACATTTTAATTTACCTACTAGCTCTTCTCAACTCACTCCTCAAATTTGGTAATTTAGTCATGTCTCTCGACCTGAGTTTCAACATCTTGATTTTTTAATTCCATATCATAGCTAACGTTGTTAGCTTCGATTCGCATGTTTGAACACAAACATCCGATATCACACGAGCCAGGTATAAATATTTTAATTTACTCAAGGGCTCCTCTCAACTCTCTCGTCAAGGTTAATAATTTCGTCATGTCTCCCGACTGCCACCTCAAGTTTGCTAGTTTCTTCATATCTCTCGACCTGAGTTTCAAAATCTTGATATATTAGTTCCATATAATAGCTAGCGTTGTTAGCTTCGATTCGCATGTTTGAACACAAAAATCCGATATCACACGAGCCAAGTATGAACATTTTAATTTACTCAAGAGCTCTTCTCCACTCCCTCCTCAAATTTGCTAATATCGTCAGGTCTCTCGACCTGAGTTTCAAAATCTTGGTTTTCTAATTCCATATCAAAGCTAGCGTTGTTGGCTTCGATTCGCATGTTTGAACATAGAAATCCAATATCACACGACCCAGGTATGAACATTTTAATTTACTAACCAGCTCTTCCGCACTCCCTCGTCAAATTTGCTAATTTCGTCATGTCTCTCGACGTGAGTTTCAAAATCTTGCTTTTTTCATTTCATATCAAAGCTAGCGTTGTTAGCTTCGATTCGCATCTTTGAACACAGAAATCCGATATCACACGACCCAGGTATGAACATTTTAATTTACTCAAGAGCTCTTCTCCACTCCCTCCTAAAATATGCTAATGTCGTCATGTCTCTCGTCCTGAGTTTCGGAATCTTGGTTTTTTAATTCCATATCAAAGCTAGCGTTGTTAGCTTCGATTCGCATGTTTGAACAAAGAAATCCGATATCACACGACCCAGGTATGAACATTTTAATTTACCTACTAGCTCTTCTCAACTCCCTCCTCAAATTTGCTAATTTCGTCATGTCTCTCCACCTGAGTTTCAAAATCTTGAGTTTTTAATTCCATATCATAGCTAGCGTTGGTAGCTTCGATTCGCATGTTTGAACACAAAAATCCGATATCACACGAGCCAGGTACGAACATTTTAATTTACCTACTAGGTCTTCTCAACTCACTCCTCAAATTTGCTAATTTCATCATGTCTCTCGATCTAAGTGTCCAATTCTTGAGTTTTGAATTCCATATCATAGCTACCGTTATTAGCTTCGTTTCACATGTTTGAACACTAAAATCCGATATCACACGAGCCAGGTATGAACATTTTAATTTATCTACTAGCTCTTCTCAACTCCCTCGTCAAGGTTGCTAATTTCTTCATGTCTCTCGACCTGAGTTTCAAAATCCTGGGTTTTTAATTCCATATCATAGCTACCGTTGTTAGCTTCGATTCGCATTTTGAACACAAATATCCGATATCACACGAGCCAGGTATGAACATTTTAATTTACCTACTAGCTCTTCTCAACTCACTCCTTAAATTTGCTAATTTCGTCATGTCTCTCAACCTGAGTTTCAAAATATTGAGTTTTTAATTCCATATCATAGCTAGCGTTGTTAGCTTAGATTCGCATGTTTGAACACAAAAATCCGATATCACACGAGCCAGGTAGGAACATTTTAATTTACTCAAGGGCTCCTCTCAACTCCCTCCTCAGGTTTGCTAATTTCTTCATATCTCTCGACCTGAGTTTCAAAATCTTGATTTATTAGTTCCATATCAAAGCTAGCGTTGTTAGCTTCGAATCGCATGTTTGAACAAAGAAATCCGATATCACACGACCCAGGTATGAACATTTTAATTTACCTACTAGCTCTTCTCAACTCCCTCCTCAAATTTGCTAATTTCGTCATGTCTCTCCACCTGAGTTTCAAAATCTTGAGTTTTTAATTCCATATCATAGCTACCGTTATTAGCTTCGTTTCACATGTTTGAACACTAAAATCCGATATCACACGAGCCAGGTATGAACATTTTAATTTATCTACTAGCTCTTCTCAACTCCCTCGTCAAGGTTGCTAATTTCTTCATGTCTCTCCACCTGAGTTTCAAAATCTTGAGTTTTTAATTCCATATCATAGCTAGCGTTGGTAGCTTCGATTCGCATGTTTGAACACAAAAATCCGATATCACACGAGCCAGGTATGAACATTTTAATTTACCTACTAGCTCTTCTCAACTCACTCCTTAAATTTGCTAATTTCGTCATGTCTCTCAACCTGAGTTTCAAAATATTGAGTTTTTAATTCCATATCATAGCTAGCGTTGTTAGCTTAGATTCACATGTTTGAACACAAAAATCCGATATCACACGAGCCAGGTAGGAACATTTTAATTTACTCAAGGGCTCCTCTCAACTCCCTCCTCAGGTTTGCTAATTTCTTCATATCTCTCGACCTGAGTTTCAAAATCTTGATTTATTAGTTCCATATAATAGCTAGCGTTGTTAGCTTCGATTCGCATGTTTGAACAAAAAAATCCAATATCACACGAGCCAGGTATGAACATTTTAATTTACTCAAGAGCTCTTCTCCACTCCCTCCTCAAATTTGCTAATATCATCATGTCTCTCGACCTGAGTTTCAAAATCTTGGTTTTTTAATTCCATATCGTTGGTTTGAACACTAAAATCCGATATCACACGAGCCAGGTATGAACATTTTAATTTACATACTACCTCTTCTCAACTCCCTCCTCAAATTTGCTAATTTCGTCATGTCTCTCGACCTGAGTTTCAAAATCCTGGGTTTTTAATTCCATATCATAGCTCGCGTTGTTAGCTTCAATTCACATTTTTGAACAGGAAAATCCGATATCACACGAGCCAGGTATGAACATTTTAATTTACTCGTGGGCTCCTCTCAACTCCCTCGTCAAGGTTGCTAATTTCGTCATGTCTCACGACCTGAGTTTCAAAATCTTGACTTTTTAATTCCATATAATAGCTAGCGTTATTAGCTTCGATTCGCATGTTTGAACACTAAACTCCGATATCACACAAGCCAGGTATGAACATTTTAATTTACTCAAGGGCTCCTCTCAACTCCCTCGTCAAGGTTGCTAATTTCGTCATGTCTCTCGACCTTAGTTTCAGAACCTTGATTTTTTAATTCCATATCATAGCTAGCGTTCTTAGCTTTGATTCGCATGTTTGAACACAAAAATCCGATATCACACGAACCAGGTATGAACCTTTTAATTTACCTACTAGCTCTTCTCAACTCACTCCTCAAATTTGCTAATTTCGTCATGTCTCTCGACTTGAGTTTCAACATCTTGATTTTTTAATTCCATATCATAGGTAGCGTTGCTGGCTTGGATTTGCATGTTTGAACACAAACATCCGATATCACACGAGCCAGGTATGAACATTTTAATTTACTCAAGGGCTCCTCTCAACTCCCTCGTCAAGGTCAATAATTTCGTCATGTCTCTCAACTCCCTCCTCAGGTTTGCTAATTTCTTCATATGTCTCGACCTGAGTTTCAAAATCTTGATTTATTAGTTCCATATAATAGCTAGCGTTGTTTGAACATAGAAATCCAATGTCACACGACCCAGGTATGAACATTTTAATTTACTAACGATCTCTTCTGTACTCCCTCCTCAAATTTGCTAATTTCTTCATGTCTCTTGATTTGAGTTTCAAAATCTTGCTTTTTTAATTCCATATCAAAGCTAGCGTTGTAAGCTTCGATTCGCATGTTTGAACACAAATAACCGATATCACACGAGCCAGGTATGAACATTTTAATTTACCTACTGGCTCTTCTCAACTCCCTCGTCTAATTTGGTAATTTCGTCATGTCTGTCGACCTGAGTTTCAAAATCTTGAGTTTTTAATTCCATATCATAGCTAGCGTTGTTAGCTTCGATTCGCATGTTTGAACAAAGAAATGCGATATCACACGACCCAGGTATGAACATTTTAATTTACCTACTAGCTCTTCTCAACTCCCTCCTCAAATTTGCTAATTTCGTCATGTCTCTCCACCTGAGTTTCAAAATCTTGAGTTTTTAATTCCATATCATAGCTAGCGTTGGTAGCTTCGATTCGCATGTTTGAACACAAAAATCTGATATCACACGAGCCAGGTACGAACATTTTAATTTACCTACTAGGTCTTCTCAACTCACTCCTCAAATTTGCTAAT
Organism: Azolla caroliniana; assembly: GCF_043228905.1. Lineage (NCBI taxonomy): Eukaryota > Viridiplantae > Streptophyta > Polypodiopsida > Salviniales > Salviniaceae > Azolla > Azolla caroliniana. Next base: position 161,941 of record NW_028230487.1, on the reverse strand, counting down.
TTCGTCATGTCTCTCGATCTGAGTGTCCAAGTCTTGAGTTTTGAATTCCATATCATAGCTACCGTTATTAACTTCGTTTCACATGTTTGAACACTAAAATCCGATATCACACGAGCCAGGTATGAACATTTTAATTTACCTACTAGCTCTTCTCAACTCCCTCGTCAAGGTTGCGAATTTCGTCATGTCTCTCTACCTGAGTTTCAAAATGTTGATTTTTTAAATACATATTATAGCTAGCGTTGTTTGCTTCGATTCGCATGTTTTGAACACAAAAATTCAATATAACACGAGACAGGTATGAACATTTTAATTTTCCTACTAGCGCCTCTTAACTCCCTCAAATTTGCTAATTTCGTCATGTCTGTCGACCTGAGTTTCAAAATCTTGTGTTTTTAATTCCACATCATAGCTAGCGTTGTTAGCTTCGACTCGCATGTTTGAATAGAAAAATCCGATATCACACGAGCCAGGTACGAACATTTGAATTTACCTACTAGCTCTTCTCAACTCACTCCTCAAAATTTGCTAATTTCTTCATGTCTCTTGATCTGAGCCTCCAATTCTTGAGTTTTTAATTTCATATCATAGCTAGCGTTTGTAGCTTCGATTCGCATATTTGAACAGAAAAATCCAATATCACACGAGCCACGTATGAATATTTTAATTTATCTACTAGCTCTTCTCAACTCCCTCCTCAAGGTTGCTAATTTCTTCATGTCTCTCGACCTGAGTTTCAAAATCCTGGGTTTTTAATTCCATATCATAGCTACCGTTGTTAGCTTCGATTCGCATGTTTGAACACAAATATCCGATATCACACGAGCCAGGTATGAACAATTTAATTTACCTACTAGCTCTTCTCAACTCCCTCGTCAAATTTGGTAATTTCGTCATATCTCTCGACCTGAGTTTCAAAATCTTCATTTATTAGTTCCATATAATAGCTAGCGTTGTTAGCTTCGATTCGCATGTTTGAACACAAAAATCCGATATCACACGAGCCAGGTATGAACATTTTAATTTACTCAAGAGCTCTTCTCCACTCCCTCCTCAAATTTGCTAATATCGTCAGGTCTCTCGACCTGAGTTTCAAAATCTTGGTTTTTTAATCCCATATCAAAGCTAGCGTTGTTGGCTTCGATTCGCATGTTTGAACATAGAAATCCAATATCACACGAACCAGGTATGAACATTTTAATTTACTAATGAGCTCTTCTGCACTCCCTCCTCAAATTTGCTAATTTCGTCATGTCTCTCGACGTGAGTTTCAAAATCCTACTTTTTTCATTTCATATCAAAGCTAGCGTTGTTAGCTTCGATTCGCATCTTTGAACACAGAAATCCGATATCACACGACCCAGATATGAACAGTTTAATTTACTCAACAGCTCTTCTCCACTCCCTCCTCAAATATGCTAATGTCGTCATGTCTCTCCTCCTGAGTTTCGGAATCTTGGTTTTTTAATTCCATATCAAAGCTAGCGTTGTTAGCTTCGATTCGCATGTTTGATCAAAGAAATCCGATATCACACGACCCAGGTATGAACATTTTAATTTACCTACTAGCTCTTCTCAACTCCCTCCTCAAATTTGCTAATTTCGTCATGTCTCTCCACCTGAGTTTCAAAATCTTGAGTTTTTAATTCCATATCATACCTAGCGTTGGTAGCGTCGATTCGCATGTTTGAACACAAAAATCTGATATCACACGAGCCAGGTACGAACATTTTAATTTACCTACTAGCTCTTCTCAACTCACTCCTCAAATTTGCTAATTTCGTCATGTCTCTCGATCTGAGTGTCGAATTCTTGAGTTTTGAATTCCATATCATAGCCACCGTTATTAACTTCGTTTCACATGTTTGAACACTAAAATCCGATATCACACGAGCCAGGTATGAACATTTCAATTTACCTACTAGCTCCTCTCAACTCCCTCGTCAAGGTTGCGAATTTCGTCATGTCTCTCGACCTGAGTTTCAAAATGTTGATTTTTTAATTCCATATCATAGCTAGCGTTGTTTGCTTCGATTCGCATGTTTGAACACAAAAATCCGATGTAACACGAGCCAGGTATGAACATTTTAATTTTCCTACTAGCGCCTCTTAACTCCCTCGTCAAGGTTCCTAGTATCGTCATGTCTCTCGACCTGAGTTTCAAAATCTTGTGTTTTCAATTCCACATCATAGCTAGCGTTGTTAGCTTCGACTCGCATGTTTGAATAGAAAAATCCGATATCACACGAGCCAGGTACGAACATTTGAATTTACCTACTAGCTCTTCTCAACTCACTCCTCAAAATTTGCTAATTTCGTCATGTCTCTCGATTTGAGCCTCCAATTCTTGAGTTTTTAATTCCATATCATAGCTACCGTTGTTAGCTTCGATTCGCATGTTTGAACACAAATATCCGATATCACACGAGCCAGTTATGAACATTTTAATTTACCTACTAGCTCTTCTCAACTCACTCCTTAAATTTGCTAATTTCGTCATGTCTCTCGACCTGAGTTTCAAAATATTGAGTTTTTAATTCCATATCATAGCTAGCGTTGTTAGCTTAGATTCGCATGTTTGAACACAAAAATCCGATATCACACGAGCCAGGTAGGAACATTTTAATTTACTCAAGGCCTCCTCTCAACTCCCTCCTCAGGTTTGCTAATTACGTCATATCTCTCGACCTGAGTTTCAAAATATTTATTTTTAATTCCATATCATAGCTAGCGTTCTTAACTTCGATTCGCATGTTTGAACACAAAAATCCGATATCACACGAGCCAGGTATGAACATTTTAATTTTCCTAGTAGCTCCTCTCAACTCTCTCGTCAAGGTTGATAATTTCGTCATGTCTCTCGACCTGAGTTTCAAAATCTTGTGTTTTTAATTCCACATCATAGCTATCGTCGTTAGCTTCGACTCGCATGTTTGAACACTAAAATCCGATATCACATTAGCCAGGTACGAACATTTTAATTTACCTACTAGCTCATTTCAACTAAATCCTCAAAATTTCCTAATTTCGTCATGTCTCTCGATTTGAGCCTCCAATTCTTGAGTTTTTAATTCCATATAATAGCTAGCGTTGTTAGCTTCGATTCGCATATTTGAACACAAAAATCCGATATTACACGAGCCAGGTATGAACATTTTAATTTACCTACTAGCTCTTCTCAACTCACTTGTCAAGGGTGCTAATTTCGTCATGTCTCTCGACCTGAGTTTCAAAATCTTGATTTTTTAATTCCGTATCATAGCTAGCGTTGTTAACTTCGATTCGCATGTTTGAACACAAAAATCCGATATCACACGAGCCAGGTATGAACATTTTAATTTACCTACTAGCTCTTCTCAACTCCCTCGTCAAGGTTGCGAATTTCGTCATGTCTCTCGACCTGAGTTTCAAAATCTTGATTTTTTAATTCCGTATCATAGCTAGCGTTGTTAACTTCGATTCGCATGTTTGAACACGAAAATCTGATATCACACGAGCCAGGTATGAACATTTTAATTTACCTACTAGCTCTTCTCAACTCCCTCGTCAAGGTTGCGAATTTCGTCATGTCTCTCGACATGAGTTTCAAAATCTTGATTTTTTAATTCCATATCATAGCTAGCGTTGTTTGCTTCGTTTCGCATGTTTGAACACAAAAATCTAATATCACACGAGCCAGGTATGAACATTTTAATTTTCCTACTAGCTCCTCTCACCTCCGTCGTCAAGGTTGCTAATTTCGTCATGTCTCTCGACCTGAGTTTCAAAATCTTGTGTCTTGAATTCCACATCATAGCTAGCGTTGTTAGCTTTGACTCGCATGTTTGAACACAAAAATCCGATATCACACGAGGCAGGTACGAACATTTTAATTTACTCAAGGGCTCCTCTCAACTCCCTCCTCAAGTTTGCTATTTTTGTCATGTCTCTCGACCTGAGTTTCAAAATCTTGATTTTTTAATTCCATATCATAGCTAGCATTGTTTGCTTCGATTCGCATATTTGAACACAAAAATCCGATATCACACGAGCCAGGTATGATCATTTTAATTTACCTACTAGCTCTTCTCAACTCCCTCGTCAAGTTTGCCAATTTCTTCATGACTCTCGACCTGAGTTTCAAAATCTTGGTTTTTTAATTCCATATCATAGCTAGCGTTGTTAGTTTCGATTCGCATGTTTGAACACAAAAATCCGATATCACACGAGCCAATTATGAACATTTTAATTTACTCGAGGGCTCCTCTCAACTCCCTCGTCAAGGTTGCTAATTTCGTCATGTCTCTCGACCTGAGTTTCAAAATCTTGCTTTTTTAATTCCATATCATAGCTAGCGTTGTTAGCTTCGATTCGCATGTTTGAACACAAAAATCCGATATCACACGACCCAATTATGAACATTTTAATTTACTCGAGGGCTCCTCTCAACGCCCTCGTCAAGGTTGCTAATTTCGTCATGTCTCTCGACCTGAGTTTCAAAATCTTGCTTTTTTAATTCTATATCATAGCTATCGTTATTAGAGTCGATTCGCATGTTTGAACACAAAAATCAGATCGCACACGAGCCAGGTATGAACATTTTAATTTACCTAGTACCTCTTCTCAACTCACTGGTCAAGGTTGCTAATTTCGTCATATCTCTCGACCTGAGTTTCAAAATCTTGATTTTTTAATTCCATATCATAGCTTGCGTTGTTAGGTTCAATTCACAGTTTTTGAACAGGAAATTCCGATATCACACGAGCCAGGTAGGAACATTTTAATTTAATCGTGGGCTCCTCTCAACTCCCTCGTCAAGGTTGCTAATTTGGTCATGTCTCACGACCTGAGTTTCAAAATCTTGGTTTTTTAATTCTATATCATAGCTAGTGTTGTTAGGTTCGATTCGCATGTTTGAACACAGATATCCGATATCACAAGAGCTAGTTATGAACATTTTAATTTACTCATGGGCTCCTCTCAACTGCCTCCTCAAGTTTGCTATTTTCGTCATGTCTCTCGACCTGAGTTTCAAAATCTTGATTTTTTAATTCCATATCATAGCTCGCGTTGTTTGCTTCGATTCGCATATTTGAATACAAAAATCTGATATCACACGAGCCAGGTATGAAAATTTTAATTTACCTACTAGCTCTGCTCAACTCACTGGTCAAGGTTGCTAATCTCGTCATGTCTCTCGACCTGAGTTTGAAAATCTTGATTTTTTAATTCCATATCATAGCTAGCGTTGTTTCCTTCGATTCGCATGTTCGAACACAAAAATCCGATATCACACGAGCCAGGTATGAACATTTTAATTTACTCAAGGGCTCCTCTTATCTCCCTCGTCTAGGTTGCTAATTTCGTCATGTCTCTCGACCTTAGTTTCAGAACCTTGATTTTTTAATTCCATATCATAGCTAGCGTTCTTAGCTTTGATTCGCATGTTTGAACACAAAAATCCGATATCACACGAACCAGGTATGAACCTTTTAATTTACCTACTAGCTCTTCTCAACTCACTCCTCAAATTTGCTAATTTCGTCATGTCTCTCAACCTGAGTTTCAACATCTTGATTTTTTAATTCCATATCATAGGTAGCGTTGCTGGCTTGGATTTGCATGTTTGAACACAAACATCCGATATCACACGAGCCAGGTATGAACATTTTAATTTACTCAAGGGCTCCTCTCAACTCCCTCGTCAAGGTCAATAATTTCGTCATGTCTCTCAACTCCCTCCTCAGGTTTGCTAATTTCTTCATATGTCTCGACCTGAGTTTCAAAATCTTGATTTATTAGTTCCATATAATAGCTAGCGTTGTTTGAACATAGAAATCCAATGTCACACGACCCAGGTATGAACATTTTAATTTACTGACAATCTCTTCTGTACTCCCTCAAATTTGCTAATTTCTTCATGTCTCTCGATTTGAGTTTCAAAATCTTGATTTATTAGTTCCATATAATAGCTAGCGTTGTTTGAACATAGAAATCCAATGTCACACGACCCAGGTATGAACATTTTAATTTACTGACAATCTCTTCTGTACTCCCTCAAATTTACTAATTTCTTCATGTCTCTCGATTTGAGTTTCTTCTGTACTCACTCCGATATCACACGAGCCAGGTATGAACATTCTAATTTATCTACTAGCTCTTCTCAACTCCCTCGTGAAGGTTGCGAATTTCGTCATGTCTCTCGACCTGAGTCGCAAAATCTTGCTTTTTTAATTCCATATCAAAGCTACCGTTGTTAGCTTCGATTCGCATCTTTGAACACAGAAATCCGATATCACACGACCCAGGTATGAACATTTTAACTTACTCAAGAGCTCTTCTACACTCCCTCCTGAAATATGCTAATGTCGTCATGTCTCTCGTCCTGAGTTTCGGAATCTTGGTTTTTTAATTCCATATCAAAGCTAGCGTTGTTAGCTTCGATTCACATGTTTGAACACAGAAATCCGATATTACACGACCCAGGTATGAACATTTTAATTTACCTACTAGCTCTTCTCAAGTCCCTCGTAAGGTTGCTAATTTCGTCATGTCTCTCGACCTTAGTTTCAGAATCTTGACTTTTTAATTCCATATCATAGCTAGCGTTGTTAGCTTCGATTCGCATGTTTGAACACAAAAATCCGATATCACACGAGCCAGGTATGAACATTTTAATTTACTCGAGGGCTCCTCTCAACTCCCTCGTCAGGGTTGCGAATTTCGTCATGTCTCTCGACCTGAGTTTCAAAATCTTGATTTATTAGATCCATATCATAGCTACCATTATTAGCTTCGATTCGCATGTTTGAACACAAACATCCGATATCACACGAACCAGGTATGAACATTTTAATTTACCTACTACCTCTTCTCAACTCACTGGTCAAGGTTGCGAATTTCGTCATGTCTCTCGACCTGAGTTTCAAAATCTTGAATTTTTAATTTCATATAATAGCTCGCGTTGTTAGCTTCAATTCACATTTTTGAACAGGAAAATCCGATGTCACACGAGCCAGATATGAACATTTTAATTTACTCGTGGGCTCCTCTCAACTCCTCTCGACCCAAGTTTCAACATCTTGATTTTTTAATTCCATATCATAGCTAAGGTAGTTAGCTTCGATTCGCATGTTTGAACACAAACATCCGATATCACCCGAGCCAGGTATAAACATTTTAATTTACTCAAGGGCTCCTCTTAACTCCCTCGTCAAGGTTAATAATTTCGTCATGTCTCTCGACTCCCACCTCAGGTTTGCTAGTTTCTTCATATCTCTTGACCGGAGTTTCAAAATCTTGATTTATTAGTTCCATATAATAGCTAGCGTTGTTAGCTTCGATTCGCATGTTTGAACACAAAAATCCGATATCACACGAGCCAGGTATGAACATTTTAATTTACTCAAGAGCTCTTCTCAACTCACTCGTCAAATTTGCTAATTTCGTCATGTCTCTCGACCTGAGTCTCAAAATCTTGAGTTTTTAATTCCATATCATAGCTAGCGTCATTAGCTTCGTTTCGCATGTTTGAACACTAAAATCCGATATAAGACGAGCCAGGTATGAACATTTTAATTTACCTACTAGCTCCTCTCAACTCCCTCGTCAAGGTTGCTAATTTCGGCATGTCTCTCGACCTGAGTTTCATAATCTTGGGTTTTTAATTCCGTATCATAGCAAGCGTTGTTAGCTTCGATTCGCATGTTTGAACACAAAAATCCGATATCACAGGAGCTAGGTACGAACATTTTAATTTACCTATTAGCTCTTCTCAACTCCCTCGTCAAGGTTGCTAATTTCGTCATGTCTCTCGACCTTAGTTTCAGAATCTTGATTTTTTAATTCCATATCATAGCTAGCATCCTTAGCTTCGATTCGCATGTTTGAACACAGAAATCCAATATCACACGAACCAGGTATGAACATTTTAATTTACCTACTAGCTCTTCTAAACTCACTCCTCAAATTTTCTAACTTCTTCATGTCTCTCGACCTGAGTCTCAAAATCTTGAGTTTTTAATTCCATATCATAGCTAACGTTGTTAGCTTCGATTCGCATGTTTGAACACAAAAATCCGATATCACACGAGCCAGGTAGGAACAGTTTAATTTACTCAAGGGCTCCTCTCAACTCCCTCCTCAGGTTTGCTAATTTCTTCATATCTCTCGACCTGAGTTTCAAAATATTGATTTTTTAATTCCATATAATAGCTAGCGTTATTAGCTTCGATTCGCATGTTTGAACACTAAACTCCGATATCACACAAGCCAGGTATGAACATTTTAATTTACTCAAGGGCTCCTCTCAACTCCCTCGTCAAGGTTGCTAATTTCGTCATGTCTGTCGACCTTAGTTTCAGAATCTTCATTTATTAGTTCCATATAATAGCTAGCGTTATTAGCTACGATTCGCATGTTTGAACACAAAAATCCGATATCACATGAGCCAGGTATGAACATTTTAATTTACTCAAGAGCTCTCCTCCACTCCCTCCTCAAATTTGTTAATATCGTCATGTCTCTCGACCTGAGTTTCAAAATCTTGGTTTTTTAAATCCATATCAAAGCTAGCGTTGTTGGCTTCGATTCGCATGTTTGAACATAGAAATCCAATATCACACGACCCAGGTATGAACATTTTAATTTACTGACGAGCTCTTTTGCACTCCCTCCTCAAATTTGCTAATTTCGTCATGTCTCTCGACGTGAGTTTCGGAAACTTGCTTTTTTAATTTCATATCAAAGCTAGCGTTGTTAGCTTCGATTAGCATCTTTGAACACAGAAATCCGATATCACACGACCCAGGTATGAACATTTTACTTTACTCAAGAGCTCTTCTCCACTCCCTCCTTAAAAATGCTAATGTCGTCATGTCTCTCGACCTTAGCTTCAGAATCTTGATTTATTAGTTCCATATAATAGCTAGCGTTATTAGCTTCGATTCGCATGTTTGAAGCGCTCCTCTCAACTCCCTCCTCAAGTTTGCTAATTTCGTCATGTCTCTCGACCTAAGTTTCAAAATCTAGATTTTTTAATTCCATATCATAGCTAGCGTTGTTTGCTTCGATTCGCATGTTTGAACACAAAAATCTGATCTTACACGAGCCAGGTATGAACATTTTAATTTACCTACTAGCTCCTCTCAACTCCCTCGTCAAGGTTGCTAATTTCGTCATGTCTCTCGACCTGAGTTTCAAAATCTTGGGTTTTTAATTCCATATCATAGCTCGCGTTGTTATCTTTGAGTCGCATGTTTGAACACAAAAATCCGATATCACACGAGGCAGGTACGAACATTTTAATTTACCTACTAGCTCTTCTCAACTCACTCCTCAAATTTGCTAATTTGGTCATGTCTCTCCATCTGAGTTTCCAGTTCTTGAGTTTTTAATTTCATATCATAGCTAGCGTTGTTAGCTTCGACTCGAATGTTTGAACACAAACATCCGATATCACACGAGCCAGGTACGAACATTTTAATTTACCTACTAGCTCCTCTGAACTCCCTCGTCAAGGTTGCTAATTTCGTCATGTCTCTCGACCTGAGTTTCGAAATCTTGATTTTTTAATTCCATATCATAGCTACCGTTATTAGCTTCGATTCGCATGTTTGAACACTAAAATCCAATGTCACACGAGCCAGGTATGAACATTTTAATTTACCTACTAGCTCTTCTCAACTCCCTCCTCAAATTTGGTAATTTCGTCATGTCTCTCGACCTGAGTTTCAAAATCTTGAGTTTTTAATTCCATATCATAGCTAGCGTTGTTAGCTTCGATTCGCATGTTTGAACACAAAAATCCGTTATCACACGAGCCAGGTATGAACATTTTAATTTACTCGAGGGCTCCTCTGAACTCCCTCGTCAAGGTTGCTAATTTCTTCATGTCTCTCGAGCTGAGTTTCAAAATCTTGATTTTTTAATTCCATATTTTAGCTACCGTTATTAGCTTAGATTCGCATGTTTGAACACAAAAATCCGATATCACACGACCCAGGTATGAACATTTTAATTTACTCAAGAGCTCTTCTCCACTCCCTCCTTAAAAATGCTAATGTCGTCATGTCTCTCGACCTTAGCTTCAGAATCTTGATTTATTAGTTCCATATAATAGCTAGCGTTATTAGCTTCGATTCGCATGTTTGAAGCGCTCCTCTCAACTCCCTCCTCAAGTTTGCTAATTTCGTCATGTCTCTCGACCTGAGTTTCAAAATCTTGAGTTTTTAATTCCATATCATAGCTAGCGTTGTTAGCTTCGATTCGCATGTTTGAACACAAAAATCCGTTATCACACGAGCCAGGTATGAACATTTTACTTTACCTACTAGCTCCTTTCAACTCCCTCGTCAAGGTTGCCAATTTCGTCACGTCTCTCGACCTGAGTTTCAAAATCTTAAATTTTTAATTCCATATCGTAGCTAGCGTTGTTAGCTTCGATTCGCATGTTTGAACACAAAAATTCGATATCACACTTGCCAGGTATGAACATTTTAATTTACCGACTAGCTCTTCTCAACTCACTCCTCAAATTTGGTAATTTAGTCATATCTCTCGACCTGAGTTTCAACATCTTGATTTTTTAATTCCATTTCGTAGCTACCGTTGTTAGCTTCTATTCGCATGTTTGAACACAAATGTCCGATATCACACGAGCCAGGTATGAACATTTTAATTTACTCAAGAGCTCTTCTCCACTCCCTCCTCAAATTTGCTAATTTCGTCATGTCTCTCGACTTGAGTATCAAAACTTGCTTTTTTAATTCCAAATCAAAGCTAGCATTGTTAGCTTCGATTCGCATCTTTGAACACAGAAATCCGATATCACACGACCCAGGTATGAACATTTTAATTTACTCAAGAGCTCTTCTCCACTCCCTCCTCAAATATGCTAATGTCGTCATTTCTCTCGTCCTGAGTTTCGGAATCTTGGTTTTTTAATTCCATATCAAAGCTAGCGTTGTTAGCTTCGATTCGCATGTTTGAACACAGAAATCCGATATCACACAAACCAGGTATGAACATTTTAATTTACCTACTAGCTCTTCTCAACTCACTCCTCAAATTTGCTAATTTCGTCATGTCTCTCGACCTGAGTTTCAAAATCTTGAGTTTTTAATTCCATATCATAGCTAGCGTTGTTAGCTTCGATTCGCATTTTGTACACAAAAATCCGATATCACACGAGCCAGGTATGAACATTTTAATTTACTCAAGGGCTCCTCTCAACTCCCTCGTCAAGGTTGCTAATATCGTCATGTCTCTCGACCTTAGTTTCAGAATCTTGATTTATTATTTCCATATAATAGCTAGCGTTATTAGCTTCGATTCGCATGTTTGAATACAAAAATCCGATATCACACGAGCCAGGTATGAACATTTTAATTTACTCAAGAGCTCTCCTCCACTCCCTCCTCAAATTTGCTAATATCGTCATGTGTCTTGACCTGAGTTTCAAAACCTTGGCTTTTTAAATCCATATCAAAGCTAGCGTTGTTGGCTTCGATTCGCATGTTTGAACATAGAAATCCAATATCACACGACTCAGGTATGAACATTTTAATTTACTCACGAGCTCTTTTGCACTCCCTCCTCAAATTTGCTAATTTCATCATGTCTCTCGACGTGAGTTTCAAAAACTTGCTTTTTTAATTTCACATCAAAACTAGCGTTGTTAGCTTCGATTAGCATCTTTGAGCACAAAAATCCGATATCACACGACCCAGGTATGAACATTTTAATTTACTCAAGAGCTCTTCTCCACTCCCTCCTCAAATATGCTAATGTCGTCATGTCTCTCGTCCTGAGTTTCAGAATCTTGGTTTTTTAATTCCATATCAAAGCTAGCGTTGTTAGCTCCGATTCCCATGTTTGAACACAGAAATCCGATATCACACGACCCAGGTATGAACATTTTAATTTACTCAAGGGCTCCTCTCAACTCCCTCCTCAAATATGCTAATGTCGTCATGTCTCTCGATCTTAGTTTCAGAATCTGGATTTTTTAATTCCATATCATAGCTAGCGTTATTAGCTTCGATTCGCATGTTTGAACAAAGAAATCCAATATCACACGACCCAGGTATGAACATTTTAATTTACCTATTAGCTCTTCTCAACTCCCTCGTCAAGGTTGCTAATTTCGTCATGTCTCTCGACCTTAGTTTCAGAATCTTGATTTTTTAATTCCATATCATAGCTAGCGTTCTTAGCTTCAATTTGCATGTTTGAAAACACAAATCCGATATCACACGAACCAGGTATGAACATTTTAATTTACCTACTAGCTATTCTAAACTCACTCCTCAAATTTGCTAACTTCTTCATGTCTCTCGACCTGAGTCTCAAAATCTTGAGTTTTTAATTCCATATCATAGCTAACGTTGTTAGCTTCGATTCGCATGTTTGAACACAAAATCCGATATCACACGAGCCAGGTATGAACATTTTAATTTACTCAAGAGCTCTCCTCCACTCCCTCCTCAAATTTGCTAATATCGTCATGTCTCTCGACCTGAGTTTCAAAATCTTGGTTTTTTAAATCCATATCAAAGCTAGCGTTGTTGGCTTCGATTCGCATGTTTGAACATAGAAATCCAATATCACACGACTCAGGTATGAACATTTTAATTTACTCACGAGCTCTTTAGCACTCCCTCCTCAAATTTGCTAATTTCGTCATGTCTCTCGACGTGAGTTTCAAAATCTTGCATTTTTAATTTCATATCAAAGCTAGCGTTGTTAGCTTCGATTAGCATCTTTGAACACAGAAATCCGATATCACACGACCCAGGTATGAACATTTTAATTTACTCAAGAGCTCTTCTCCACTCCCTCCTCAAAAATGCTAATGTCGTCATGTCTCTCGTCCTGAGTTTCAGAATCTTGGTTTTTTAATTCCATATCAAAGCTAGCCTTGTTAGCTCCGATTCGCATGTTTGAACACAGAAATCCGATATCACACGACCCAGGTATGAACATTTTAATTTACCTACTAGCTCTTCTCAACTCCCTCGTCAAGGTTGCTAATTTCGTCATGTCTCTCGACCTTAATTTCAGAATCTTGATTTTTTAATTCCATATCATAGCTAGCGTTCTTAGCTTCGATTCGCATGTTTGAACACAAAAATCCGATATCACACGAACCAGGTATGAACATTTGAATTTACCTACTAGCTCTTCTAAACTCACTCCTCAAATTTGCTAACTTCTTCATGTCTCTCGACCTGAGTCTCAAAATCTTGAGTTTTTAATTCCATATCATAGCTAACGTTGTTAGCTTCGATTCGCATGTTTGAACACAAAAATTCGATATCACACGAGCCAGGTAGGAAAATTTTAATTTACTCAAGGGCTCCTCTCAACTCCCTCCTCAGGTTTGCTAATTTCTTCATATCCCTCGACCTGAGTTTCAAAATATTGATTTTTTAATTCCATATAATAGCTAGCGTTATTAGCTTCGATTCGCATGTTTGAACACTAAACTCCGATATCACACAAGCCAGGTATGAACATTTTAATTTACTCAAGGGCTCCTCTCAACTCCCTCATAAAGGTTGCTAATTTCGTCATGTCTCTCGACCTTAGTTTCAGAATCTTCATTTATTAGTTCCATATAATAGCTAGCGTTATTAGCTTCGATTCGCATGTTTGAACACAAAAATCCGATATCACACGAGCCAGGTATGAACATTTTAATTTACTCAACAGCTCTCCTCCACTCCCTCCTCAAATTTGCTAATATCGTCATGTCTCTCGACCTGAGTTTCAAAATCTTGGTTTTTTAAATCCATATCAAAGCTAGTGTTGTTGGCTTCGATTCGCATGTTTGAACATAGAAATCCAATATCACACGACCCAGGTATGAACATTTTAATTTACTGACGAGCTCTTTTGCACTCCCTCCTCAAATTTGCTAATTTCGTCATGTCTCTCGACGTGAGTTTCCAAAGCTAGCGTTGTTAGCTTTTTTAATTTCATATCAAAGCTAGCGTTGTTAGCTTTTTTAATCACATGAGCCAGGTATGAACATTTTAATTTACTCAAGAGCTCTTCTCCACTCCCTCCTCAAATTTGCTAATGTCGTCATGTCTCTCGTCCTGAGTTTCAGAATCTTGGTTTTTTAATTCCATATCAAAGCTAGTGTTGTTAGCTTCGATTCGCATGTTTGAACAAAGAAATCCAATATCACACGACCCAGGTATGAACATTTTAATTTACCTACTAGCTCTTCTCAACTCCCTCCTCAGGTTTGCTAATTTCTTCATACCTCTCGACATGAGTTTCTAAATCTTGATTTATTAGTTGGATATAATAGCTAGCGTTATTAGCTTCGATTCGCATGTTTGAACACAAAAATCCGATATCACACGAGCCAGGTATGAACATTTTAATTTACCTACTAGCTCTTCTCAACTCACTCCTCAAATTTGCTAATTTCTTCATGTCTCTCGACCTGTGTTTCAAAATCTTGAGTTTTTAATTCCATATCATAGCTAGCGTTGTTAGCTTCGATTCGCATGTTTGTACACAAAAATCCGATATCACACGAACCAGGTATGAACATTTTAATTTACTCAAGGGCTCTTCTCAACTCCCTCGTCAAGGTTGCTAATTTCGTCATGTCTCTCGACCTTAGTTTCAGAATCTTGATTTTTTAATTCCATATCATAGCTAGCGTTGTTAGCTTCGGTTCGCATGTTTGTACACAAAAATCCGATATCACACGAGCGAGGTATGAACATTTTAATTTAGTCAAGGGCTCCTCTCAACTCCCTCGTCAAGGTTGCTAATTTCGTCATTTCTCTCGACCTTAGTTTCAGAATCTTGATTTTTTAATTCCATATCATAGCTAGCGTTGTTAACTTCGATTCCAATGTTTGAACACAAAAATCCGATATCACACTTGCCAGGTATGAACATTTTAATTTACCGACTAGTTCTTCTCAACTCACTCCTCAAATTTGGTAATTTAGTCATGTCTCTCGACCTGAGTTTCAACATCTTGATTTTTTTAATTCCACATCATAGCTACTGTTGTTAGCTTCGATTCCATTGTTTGAACACAAAAATCGGATATCACACGAGCCAGGTATGAACATTTTAATTTACTCAAGGGCTCTTTTCAACTCCCTCGTCAAGGTTGCTACTTTCGACATGCCTCTCGACCTGAGTTTCAAAATCTTACTTTCTTAATTCCATATCATAGGTTGCGTTGTTAGCTTCGATTCGCATGTTTGAACACAGAAATCCGATATCACACGAACCAGGTATGAACATTTTAATTTACCTACTAGCTCTTCTGAACTGACTCCTCAAATTTGCTAATTTCGTCATGTCTCTCGACCTGTATTTCAAAATCTTGAGTTTTTAATTCCATATCATAGCTAGCGTTGTTAGCTTAGATTCGCATGTTTGAACACAAAAATCTGATATCACACGAGCTAGGTATGAACATTTTAATTTACTCAAGGGCTCCTCTCAACTCCCTCGTCAAAGTTGCTGATATCGTCATGTCTCTCGACCTGAGTTTCAAAATCTTGGTTTTTTAATTCCATATCAAAGCTAGCGTTGTTGGCTTCGATTCGCATGTTTGAACATAGAAATCCAATATCACACGACCCAGGTATGAACATTTTAATTTACTGACGAGCTCTTCTGCACTCCCTCTTCAAATTTGCTAATTTCGTCATGTCTCTCGACGTGAGTTTCAAAATCTTGCTTTTTTCATTTCATGTCAAAGCTAGCGTTGTTAGCTTCGATTCGCATCTTTGAACACAGAAATCTGATATCACACGACCCAGATATGAACATTTTAATTTACTCAAGAGCTCTTCTCCACTCCCTCCTCAAATATGCTAATGTCGTCATGTCTCTCGTCCTGAGTTTCAAAATCTTGGTTTTTTAATTCCATATCATAGTAGCGTTGTTAGCTTCGATTCGCATGTTTGAACACAAAAATCCGACATCACACGAGCCAGGTATGAACATTTTAATTTACCTACTAGCTCTTCTTAACTCCCTCCTCAGGTTTGCTAATTTCTTCATACCTCTCGACCTGAGTTTCAAATTCGTGATTTATTAGTTCGATATAATAGCTAGCGTTATTAGCTTCGATTCGCATGTTTGAACACAAAAATCCGATATCACACAAGCCAGGTATGAATATTTTAATTTACCTACTAGCTCTTCTCAACTCACTCCTCAAATTTGCGAATTTCTTCATGTCTCTCGACCTGTGTTTCAAAATCTTGAGTTTTTAATTCCATATCATAGCTAGCGTTGTTAGCTTCGATTCGCATGTTTGTACACAACAATCCGATATCACACGAGCCAGGTATGAACATTTTAATTTACTCAAGGGCTCCTCTCAACTCCCTCCTCAAATATGCTAATGTCGTCATGTCTCTCGACCTTAGTTTCAGAATCTTGATTTTTTAATTCCATATCATAGCTAGCGTTGTTAGCTTCGATTCGCATGTTTGTACACAAAAATCCGATATCACACGAGCCAGGTATGAACATTTTAATTTACTCAAGGCCTCCTCTCAACTCCCTCGTCAAGGTTGCTAATTTCGTCATGTCTCTCGACCTTAGTTTCAGAATCTTGATTTTTTAATTCCATGTCATAGCTAGCGTTGTTAGCTTTGATTCGCATGTTTGAACACAGAAATCCGATATCACACGAACCAGGTATGAACATTTTAAAATACCTACTAACTCTTCTCAACTCACTCCTCAGATTTGCTAATTTCGTCATGTCTCTCGACGTGAGTTTTAAAATCTTGAGTTTTTAATTCCATATAATAGCTAGCGTTATTAGCTTCGATTCGTATGTTTGAACACAAAAATCCGATATCACACATGCCAGGTATGAACATTTTAATTTACTCAAGGGATCCTCTCAACTCCCTCGTCAAGGTTGCTAATTTCGTCATGTCTCTCGACCTTAGTTTCCGAATCTTGATTTTTTAATTCCATATCATAGCTAGCGTTGTTAACTTTGATTCGCATGTTTAAACACAAAAATCCGATATCACACTTGCCAGGTATGAACATTTTAATTTACTGACTAGCTCTTCTCAACTCACTCCTCAAATTTGGTAATTTAGTCATGTCTCTCGACCTGAGTTTCAACATCTTGATTTTTTTAATTCCATATCATAGCTAGGGTTGTTAGCTTCGATTCGCATGTTTTAACACAGAAATCCGATATCACACGAACCAGGTATGAACATTTTAAAATACCTACTAGCTCTTCTCAACTCACTCCTCAGATTTGCTAATTTCGTCATGTCTCTCTACATGAGTTTCAACATCTTGAGTTTTTAATTATATTTCATAGCTAGCGTTGTTAGCTTCGATTCGGATATTTGAATACAAAAATCCGATATCACACGAGCCAGGTATGAACATTTTAATTTACCAACTAGCTCCATTCAACTCCCTCGTCAAGGTTGCTAATTTCGTCATGTCTCTCGACTTGAGTTTCAAAATCCTGATTTTTAAATTCCGTATCATAGCTAGCGTTGTTAGCTTCGTTTTGCATGTTTGAACACAAAAATCCGATATCACACGAGCCCCGGTATGAACATTTTAATTTACTGAAGGGCTCCTTTCAACTCCCTCGTCAAGGTTGTTAATTTCGTCATGTCTCTCGACCTGAGTTTCAAAATTTTAATTTTTTAATTCCATTTCATAGCTAACGTTGTTAGCTTCGATTCACATATTTGAACACAAAAATCCAATAGCACACGAGCCAGGTATGAACATTTTAATTTACCTACTAGCTCTTCTCACCTCCCTCGTCAAGGTTGCTAATTTCGTCATGTCTCTCGACTCCCAACTCAAAATCTTGGGTTCTTAATTCCATATCATAGCTAGCGTTGTTAGCTTCGATTCGCATGTTTGAACACAAAAATCCGATATCACACTTGCCAGGTATGAACATTTTAATTTACCGACTAGCTCTTCTCAACTCACTCCTCAAATTTGGTAATTTAGTCATGTCTCTCGACCTGAGTTTCAACATCTTAATTTTTTAATTCCATTTCATAGCTACCGTTGTTAGCTTCGACTCGCATATTTGAACACAAAAATCCGATATCAGACGAGCCAGGTACGAACATTTTAATTTACCTACTAACTCTTCTCAACTCACTCCTCAAATTTGCTAATTTCGTCATGTCTCTCTATCTGAGTGTCCAATTCTTGAGTTTTTAATTTCATATCATAGCTAGCGTTGTTAGCTTCGATTCGCATGTTTGAACACAAAAATCCGATATCACACGAGCCAGGTATAAACATTTTAATTTACCTACTAGCTCTTCTCAACTCACTCCTCAAATTTGCTAATTTCGTCATGTCTCCCGACCTGAGTTTCAAAATCTTTAGTTTTTAATTCCATATTCTAGGTAACGTTGCTGGCTTCGATTCGCATGTTTGAACACAAACATCCGATATCACACGAGCCAGGTATGAACATTTTAATTTACTTAAGGGCTCCTCTCAACTCCCTCGTCAAGGTTAATAATTTCGTCATGTCTCTCGACTCCCAACTCAGGTTTGCTAATTTCTTCATATCTCTCGACCTGAGTTTCAAAATCTTGATTTATTAGTTCCATATAATAGCTAGCGTTGTTAGCTTCGATTCGCATGTTTGAATACAAAAATCCGATATCACACGAGCCAGGTATGAACATTTTAATTTACTGAACAGCTCTTCTCCACTCCCTCCTCAAATTTGCTAATATCGTCATGTCTCTCAACTTGAGTTTCAAAATCTTGGTTTTTTAATTCCATATCTAAGCTAGCGTTGTTGGCTTCGATTCGCATGTTTGAACATAGAAATCCAATATCACACGACCCAGGTATGAACATTTTAATTTACTGACGAGCTTTTCTGCACTCCCTCCTCAAATTTGCTAATTTCATCATGTCTCTCGACTTCAGTTTCAAAATCTTGATGTTTGAATTCCATATCAAAGCTAGCGTTGTTATCTTCGATTCGCATCTTCGAACACAGAAATCCGATATCACACGACCGAGGTATGAACATTTTAATTTACTCAAGAGCTCTTCTCCACTCCCTCCTCAAATATGCTAATCTCCTCATGTCTCTCGTCCTGAGTTTTGGAATCTTGGTTTTTTAATTCCATATCAAAGCTAACGTTGTTAGCTTCGATTCACATGTTTGAACACAGAAATCCGATATCACACGACCCAGGTATGAACATTTTAATTTACCTACTAGCTCTTCTCAACTCGCTTGTCAAGGGTGCTAATTTCGTCATGTCTCTCGACCTGAGTTTTAAAATCTTGATTTTTGAATTCTGTATCATAGCTAGCGTTGTTAACTTCGATTCGCATGTTTGAACACAAAAATCCGATATCACACGTGCCAGGTATGAACATTTTAATTTACCTACTAGCTCTTCTCAACTCCCTCGTCAAGGTTGTGAATTTCGTCATGTCTCTCGACCTGAGTTTCAAAATCTTGATTTTTTAATTCCATATCATAGCTAGTGTGGTTTGCTTCGATTCCCATGTTTGAACACAAAAATCCGATATCACACGAGCCAGGTATGAACATGTTAATTTACTCACGAGCTGTTCTGCACTCCCTCCTCAAATTTGCTAATTTCGTCATGTCTTTCGACTTGAGTTTCAAAAACTTGGATTTTTAATTCCATATCATAGCTAGCGTTGTTAGCTTCGAGTCGCATGTTTGAACACAGAAATCCGATATCACACGAGCCAGGTATGAACATTTTAATTTACTCAAGAGCTCTTCTCCACTCCCTCCTCAAATATGCTAATGTTGTTATGTCTCTCGAGCTGAGTTTTCAAATCTTGGTTTTTTAATTCCATATCAAAGCTAGCGTTGTTAGCTTCGATTCGCATGTTTGAACACAGAAATCCGATATCACACGACTCATGTATGAACATTTTAATTTACTCAAGGGCTCTTCTCAACTCCCTTGTCAAGGTATGAACATTTTAATTTACCTACTAGCTCTTCTCAACTCCCTCGTCAAGGTTGCTATTTTCTTCATGTCTCTCGACCTGACTTTCAAAATCTTGAGTTTTTAATTCCATATAATAGCTAGCGCTGTTAGCTTCGATTCGCATGTTTGAACCCAGAAATCCGATTCGCATGTTTTAATTTACCTACTAGCTCTTCTCAACTCACTCGCAAGGTTGCTAATTTCGTCATGTCTCTCGAACTTACTTTCAGAATCTTGATTTTTTAATTCCATATTATAGCTAGCATTGTTAGCTACGATTCGCATGTTTCGTCATGTCTCTCGAGCCAGGTATGAACATTTCAATTTCCTCAAGGGCTCCTCTGAACTCCCTCCTCAAGTTTGCTATTTTCGTCATGTCTTTTGACCTGAGTTTCAAAATCTAGATTTTTTAATTCCATATCATAGCTAGCGTTGTTAGCTTCGATTCGCATCTTTGAACACAGAAATCCGATATCACACGACCCAGGTATGAACATTTTAATTTACTCAAGAGCTCTTCTCCACTCCCTCCTCAAATATGCTAATGTCGTCATGTCTCTCGTCCTGAGTTTCAGAATCTTGCTTTTTTAATTCCATATCAAAGCTAGCGTTGTTGGCTTCGATTCGCATGTTTGAACATAGAAATCCAATATCACACGACCCAGGTATGAACATTTTAATTTACCTACTAGCTCTTCTCAACTCCCTCCTCAAATTTGCTAATTTCGTCATGTCTCTCCACCTGAGTTTCAAAATCTTGAGTTTTTAATTCCATATCATAGCTAGCGTTGTTAGCTTCGATTCGCATGTTTGAACACAAAAATCTGATATCACACGAGCCAGGTATCAACATTTTAATTTACTCAAGGGCTCCTCTCAACTCCCTCGTCAAAGTTAATAATTTCGTCATATCTCTCGACTCCCACCTCAAGTTTGCTAGTTTCTTCATATCTCTCGACCTGAGTTTCAAAATCTTGATTTATTAGTTCCATATAATAGCTAGCGTTGTTAGCTTCGATTCGCATGTTTGAACACAAAAATCCGATATCACACGAGCCAGGTATGAACATTTTAATTTACTCAAGAGCTCTTCTCCACTCCCTCCTCAAATTTGCTCATATCTCTCTACTGGAGTTTCAAAATCTTGATTTATTAGTTCCATATAATAGCTAGCATTGTTAGCTTCGATTCGCAGGTTTGAACACAAAAATCCGATATCACATGAGCCAGGTATGAACATTTTAATTTACTCAAGAGGTCTTCTCCACTCCCTCCTCAAATTTCCTAATGTCGTCATGTCTCTCGTCCTGAGTTTCAGAATCTTGGTTTTTTAATTCCATATCAAAGCTAGTGTTCTTAGCTTCGATTCGCATGTTTGAACAAAGAAATCCAATATCACACGACCCAGGTATGAACATTTTAATTTACCTACTAGCTCTTCTCAACTCCCTCCTCAAATTTGCTAGTTTCGTCATGTCTCTCCACCTGAGTTTCAAAATCTTGAGTTTTTAATTCCATATCATAGCTAGCGTTGTTAGCTTCGATTCGCATGTTTGAACACAAAAATCTGATATCACACGAGCCAGGTATGAACATTTTAATTTACTCAAGGGCTCCTCTCAACTCCCTCGTCAAAGTTAATAATTTCGTCATATCTCTCTACTCTCACCTCAAGTTTGCTAGTTTCTTCATATCTCTCGACCTGAGTTTCAAAATCTAGATTTATTAGTTCCATATAATAGCTAGCGTTGTTAGCTTCGATTCGTATGTTTGAACGCAAAAATCCGATATCACACGAGCCAGGTATGAACATTTTAATTTACTCAAGAGCTCTTCTCCACTCCCTCCTCAAATTTGCTAATATCGTCATGTCTCTTGACCTGAGTTTCAAAATCTTGGTTTCTTAATTCCATATCAAAGCTAGCGTTGTTGGCTTCGATTCGCATGTTTGAACATAGAAATCCGATATCACACGACCCAGATATGAACAGTTTAATTTACTCAACAGCTCTTCTCCACTCCCTCCTCAAATATGCTAATGTCGTCATGTCTCTCGTCCTGAGTTTCAGAATCTTGGTTTTTTAATTCCATATCATAGCTAGCGTTGTTAGCTTCGATTCGCATGTTTGAACACAAAAATCCGACATCACACGAGCCAGGTATAAACATTTTAATATACCTACTAGCTCTTCTTAACTCACTCCTCAGATTTGCTAATTTCGTCATGTCTCTCGACCTGAGTTTTAAAATCTTGAGTTTTTAATTCCATATAATAGCTGGCGTTGTTAACTTCGATTCGAATGTTTGAACACAAAAATCCGATATCACACTTGCCAGGTATGAACATTTTAATTTACCGACTAGCTCTTCTCAACTCACTCCTCAAATTTGGTAATTTAGTCATGTCTCTCGACCTGAGTTTCAACATCGTGATTTTTTTAATTCCACATCATAGCTACCGTTGTTAGCTTCGATTCCATTGTTTGAACACAAAAATCGGATATCACACGAGCCAGGTATGAACATTTTAATTTACTCAAGGGCTCTTTTCAACTCCCTCGTCAAGGTTGCTAATTTCGACATGTCTCTCGACCTGAGTTTCAAAATCTTAATTTCTTAATTCCATATCATAGGTTGCGTTGTTAACTTCGATTCGCATGTTTGAACACAGAAATCCGATATCACACGAACCAGGTATGAACATTTTAATTTACCTACTAGCTCTTCTGAACTCACTCCTCAAATTTGCTAATTTCGTCATGTCTCTCGACCTGTATTTCAAAATCTTGAGTTTTTAATTCCATATCATAGCTAGCGTTGTTAACTTCGATTCGCATGTTTGAACACAAAAATCCGATATCACACTTGCCAGGTATGAACATTTTAATTTACCGACTAGCTGTTCTCAACTCACTCCTCAAATTTGGTAATTTAGTCATGTCTCTCGACCTGAGTTTCAAAATCTTGATTTATTAGTTCCATATAATAGCTAGCGTTGTTAGCTTTGATTCGTACGTTTGAACGCAAAAATCCGATATCACACGAGCCAGGTATGAACATTTTAATTTACTCAAGAGCTCTTCTCCACTCCCTCCTCAAATTTGCTAATATCGTCATGTCTCTTGACCTGAGTTTCAAAATCTTGGTTTCTTAATTCCATATCAAAGCTAGCGTTGTTGGCTTCGATTCGCATGTTTGAACATAGAAATCCAATATCACACGACCCAGGTATGAACATTTTAATTTACTGACGAGCTCTTCTGCACTCCCTCCTCAAATTTGCTAATTTCGTCATGTCTCTCACGTGAGTTTCAAAATCCTATTTTTTTCATTTCATATCAAAGCTAGCGTTGTTAGCTTCGATTCGCATCTTTGAACACAGAAATCCGATATCACACGACCCAGATATGAACAGTTTAATTTACTCAACAGCTCTTCTCCACTCCCTCCTCAAATATGCTAATGTCGTCATGTCTCTCGTCCTGAGTTTCGGAATCTTGGTTTTTTAATTCCATATCATAGCTAGCGTTGTTAGCTTCGATTCCAATGTTTGAACACAAAAATCCGACATCACACGAGCCAGGTATAAACATTTTAATATACCTACTAGCTCTTCTCAACTCACTCCTCAGATTTGCTAATTTCGTCATGTCTCTCGACCTGAGTTTTAAAATCTTGAGTTTTAAATTCATATAATAGCTAGCGTTATTAGATTCGATTCGTATGTTTGAACACAAAAATCCGATATCAGAGACGCCAGGTATGAACATTTTAATTTACTCAAGCGCTCCTCTCAACTCCCTCGTCAATGTTGCTAATTTCGTCATGTCTCTCAACCTTAGTTTCTGAATATTGATTTTTTAATTCCATATAATAGCTAGCGTTGTTAACTTCGATTCACATGTTTGAACACAAAAATCCAATATCACACTTGCCAGGTATGAACATTTTAATTTACCGACTAGCTCTTCTCAACTCACTCCTCAAATTTGGTAATTTAGTCATGTCTCTCGACTTGAGTTTCAACATCTTGATTTTTTTAATTCCATATCATAGCTACCGTTGTTAGCTTCGATTCGCATGTTTGAACACAAAAATCCAATATCACATGAGCCAGGTATGAACATTTTAATTTACTCAAGGGCTCTTTTCAACTCCCTCGTCAAGGTTGCTAATTTCGACATGTCTCTCGACCTGAGTTTCAAAATCTTAATTTCTTAATTCCATAGCATAGGTTGCGTTGTTAGCTTCGATTCGCATGTTTGAACACAGAAATCCGATATCACACGAACCAGGTATGAACATTTTAATTTACCTACTAGCTCTTCTGAACTCACTCCTCAAATTTGCTAATTTCGTCATGTCTCTCGACCTGTATTTCAAAATCTTGAGTTTTTAATTCCATATCATAGCTAGCGTTGTTAGCTTCGATTCGCATGTTTGAACACAAAAATCTGATATCACACGAGCCAGGTATGAACATTTTAATTTACTCAAGGGTTCCTCTCAACTCCCTCGTCAAAGTTAATAATTTCGTCATATCTCTCGCCTCCCACCTCAAGTTTGCTAGTTTCTTCATATCTCTCGACTTGAGTTTCAAAATCTTGATTTATTAGTTCCATATAATAGCTAGCGTTGTTAGCTTCGATTCGCAGGTTTGAACACAAAAATCCGATATCACATGAGCCAGGTATGAACATTTTAATTTACTCAAGAGCTCTTCTCCACTCCCTCCTCAAATTTGCTAATGTCGTCATGTCTCTCGTCCTGAGTTTCAGAATCTTGGTTTTTTAATTCCATATCAAAGCTATTGTTGTTAGCTTCGATTCGCATGTTTGAACAAAGAAATCCAATATCACACGACCCAGGTATGAACATTTTAATTTACCTACTAGCTCTTCTCAACTCCCTCCTCAAATTTGCTCATTTCGTCATGTCTCTCCACCTGAGTTTCAAAATCTTGGTTTCTTAATTCCATATCAAAGCTAGCGTTGTTGGCTTCGATTCGCATGTTTGAACATAGAAATCCAATATCACACGACCCAGGTATGAACATTTTAATTTACTGACGAGCTCTTCTGCACTCCCTCCTCAAATTTGCTAATTTCGTCATGTCTCTCGACGTGAGTTTCAAAATCCTACTTTTTTCATTTCATATCAAAGCTAGCGTTGTTAGCTTCGATTCGCATCTTTGAATACAGAAATCCGATATCACACGACCTAGATATGAACATTTTAATTTACTCAAGAGCTCTTCTCCACTCCCTCCTCAAATATGCTAATGTCGTCATGTCTCTCGTCCTGAGTTTCGGAATCTTGGTTTTTTAATTCCATATCATAGCTAGCGTTGTTAGCTTCGATTACCATGTTTGAACACAAAAATCCGACATCACACGAGCCAGGTATAAACATTTTAATATACCTACTAGCTCTTCTCAACTCACTCCTCATATTTGCTAATTTCGTCATGTCTCTCGACCTGAGTTTTAAAATCTTGAGTTTTTAATTCCATATAATAGCTAGCGTTATTAGCTTCGATTCGTATGTTTGAACACAAAAATCCGATATCAGAGAAGCCAGGTATGAACATTTTAATTTACTCAAGGGCTCCTCTCAACTCCCTCGTCAATGTTGCTAATTTCGTCATGTCTCTCGACCTTCGTTTCAGAATATTGATTTTTTAATTCCATATAATAGCTAGCGTTGTTAACTTCGATTCGCATGTTTGTACACAAAAATCCGATATCACACGAGCCAGGTATGAACATTTTAATTTAGTCAAGGGCTCCTCTCAACTCCCTCGTCAATGTTGCTAATTTCGTCATGTCTCTCGACCTTAGTTTCGGAATATTGATTTTTTAATTCCATATAATAGCTAGCGTTGTTAACTTCGATTCGCATGTTTGAACACAAAAATCCGATATCACACTTGTCAGGTATCAACATTTTAATTTACCGACTAGCTCTTCTCAACTCACTCCTCAAATTTGGTAATTTAGTCATGTCTCTCGACCTGAGTTTCAACATCTTGATTTTTTTAATTCCATATCATAGCTACCGTTGTTAGCTTCGATTCGCATGTTTGAACACAAAAATCCGATATCACACGAGCCAGGTATGAACATTTTAATTTACTCAAGGGCTCTTTTCAACTCCCTCGTCAAGGTTGCTAATTTCGACATGTCTCTCGACCTGAGTTTCAAAATCTTAATTTCTTAATTCCATATCATAGGTTGCGTTGTTAGCTTCGATTCGCATGTTTGAACACAGAAATCCGATATCACACGAACCAGGTATGAACATTTTAATTTACCTACTAGCTCTTCTGAACTCACTCCTCAAATTTGCTAATTTCGTCATGTCTCTCGACCTGTATTTCAAAATCTTGAGTTTTTAATTCCATATCATAGCTAGCGTTGTTAACTTCGATTCGCATGTTTGAACACAAAAATCCGATATCACACTTGCCAGGTATGAACATTTTAATTTACCGACTAGCTCTTCTCAACTCACTCCTCAAATTTGGTAATTTAGTCATGTCTCTCGACCTGAGTTTCAAAATCTTGATTTATTAGTTCCATATAATAGCTAGCGTTGTTAGCTTTGATTCGTACGTTTGAACGCAAAAATCCGATATCACACGAGCCAGGTATGAACATTTTAATTTACTCAAGAGCTCTTCTCCACTCCCTCCTCAAATTTGCTAATATCGTCATGTCTCTTGACCTGAGTTTCAAAATCTTGGTTTCTTAATTCCATATCAAAGCTAGCGTTGTTGGCTTCGATTTGCATGTTTGAACATAGAAATCCAATATCACACGACCCATATATGAACAGTTTAATTTACTCAACAGCTCTTCTCCACTCCCTCCTCAAATATGCTAATGTCGTCATGTCTCTCGTCCTGAACTCACTCCTCAAATTTGATTTACTGACGAGCTCTTCTGCACTCCCTCCTCAAATTTGCTAATTTCGTCATGTCTCTCGACGTGAGTTTCAAAATCCTACTTTTTTCATTTCATATCAAAGCTAGCGTTGTTAGCTTCGATTCGCATCTTTGAACACAGAAATCCGATATCACACGACCCAGATATGAACAGTTTAATTTACTCAACAGCTCTTCTCCACTCCCTCCTCAAATATGCTAATGTCGTCATGTCTCTCGTCCTGAGTTTCGGAATCTTGGTTTTTTAATTCCATATCATAGCTAGCGTTGTTAGCTTCGATTCGCATGTTTGAACACAAAAATCCGACATCACACGAGCCAGGTATAAACATTTTAATATACCTACTAGCTCTTCTCAACTCACTCCTCAGATTTGCTAATTTCGTCATGTCTCTCGACCTGAGTTTTAAAATCTTGAGTTTTTAATTCCATATAATAGCTAGCGTTATTAGCTTCGATTCGTATGTTTGAACACAAAAATCCGATATCAGAGAAGCCAGGTATGAACATTTTAATTTACTCAAGGGCTCCTCTCAACTCCCTCGTCAATGTTGCTAATTTCGTCATGTCTCTCGACCTTAGTTTCAGAATCTTGATTTTTTAATTCCATATTATAGCTAGCATTGTTAGCTTCGATTCGCATGTTTCGTCATGTCTCTCGAGCCAGGTATGAACATTTCAATTTACTCAAGGGCTCCTCTGAACTCCCTCCTCAAGTTTGCTATTTTCGTCATGTCTTTTGACCTGAGTTTCAAAATCTAGATTTTTTAATTCCATATCATAGCTTGCGTTGTTAGCTTCGATTCGCATATTTGAACACAGAAATTCGATATCACACGAGGCAGGTACGAACATTTTAATTTACCTACTAGCTCTTCTCAACTCACTCCTCAAATTTGCTAATTTCCTCATGTCTCTCGATCTGAGTTTCAAAATCTTGAGTTTTTAATTCCATATCATAGCTAGCATTGTTAGTTTCGATTCGCATGTTTGAACACAGAAATCCGATATCACACGAGCCAGGTATAAACATTTTAATTTACCTACTAGCTCTTCCCAACTCACTCCTCAAATTTGGTAATTTAGTCATGTCTCTCGACCTGAGTTTCAACATCTTGGTTTTTTAATTCCATTTCATAGCTACCGTTGTTAGCTTCGATTCGCATGTTTGAACACAAACATCCGATATCACACGAGCCGGGTATGAACATTTTAATTTACTCAAAGGCTCCTTTCAACTCCCTCGTCAACGTTGCTAATTTCGTCATGTCTCTCGACCTGAGTTTCAAAATCTTAATTTCTTAATTCCATATCATAGCTAGAGTTGTTAGCTTCGACTCGCATGTTTGAACACTAAAATCCGATATCATACGACCCCGGTATGAACATTTTAATTTACTCAAGGGCTCCTCTCAACTCCCTTCTCAAGGTATGAACATTTTAATTTACCTACTAGCTCTTCCCAAGTCACTCCTCAAATTTGGTAATATCGTCATGTCTCTCGACCTGAGTTTCAAAATCTTGATTTTTTAATTCCATATCATAGCTACTGTTGTTAGCTTCGATTCGCATGTTTGAACACAGAAATCCGATATCACACGACCCAGGTATGAATATTTTAATTTACTCCCGCGCTCTTCTCCACTCCCTCCTCAAATTTGCTAATTTCGTCATTTCTCTCGACGTTCGTTTCAAAATCTTGAATTTTTAATTCCATATCATAGCTAGTGTTGTTAGCTTCGATTCGCATGTTTGAACACAGATATCCGATATCACACGACCTAGGTATAAAAATTTTAATTTACTCATGAGCTCTTCTCCACTCCCTCCTCAAATATGCTAATGTCGTCATGTCTCTTGACCTAATTCTCAAAATCTTGGATTTTTAATTCTATATGATATCTAGCATTGTAAGCTTCGATTCGCATGTTGGAACACAAAAATCCAATATTAGATGACCCAGGTATGAACATTTTAATTTACTCACGAGCTCCTCTCCACTCCCTCCTCAAATATGCTAATGTCGTCATGTCTCTCGACCTGATTTTCAAAATCTTGGTTTTCTAATTTCATATCATAGCTAGTGGTTTTAGCTTCGATTCGCATGTTTGAACACAGATATCCAATATCACAAGAGCCAGGTATGAATATTTTAATTTACTCCACTCCCTCCTCAAATTTGCTAATTTCGTCATGTCTCTCGACCTTATTTTCCAAATCATGGTTTTCTATTTCCATATCAAAGCTAGTTTTGTTAGCTACGATTCGCATGTTTGAACAAAGAAATCCGATATCACACGACCCAGGTATGAACATTTTAATTTACCTACTAGCTCTTCCCAACTCACTCCTCACATTTGGTAATTTCGTCATGACTCTCGACCTGATTTTCCAAATCTTGGTTTTTTTATTCCATATCAAAGCTAGCGTTATTAGCTTCGTTTCGCATGTTTGAACATAGAAATCCGATGTAACACGACCCAGGTATGAACATTTTAATTTACTCAAGGGCTCCTCTCAACTCCCTTGTCAAGGTATGACCATTTTAATTTACTCCCGCGCTCTTCTCCACTCCCTCCTCAAATTTGCTAATTTCGTCATGTCTCTCGACCTGATTTTCAAAATCTTGGATTTTTAATTCCATATCTAAGCTAGCGTTGTTAGCTTCGATTCGCATGTTTGAACCTAGAAATCCGATATCACACGACCCAGATATAAACATTTTAATTTACTCAACAGCTCTTCTCCACTCCCTCCTCAAATTTGCTAATATCGTCATGTCTCTCGACCTCAGTTTCAAAATCTTGAATTTCTAATTCCATATGAAAGCTGGTGTTGTTAGCTTCGATTCTGATGGTTGAACACAGAAATCCGATATCACACGAGCCAGCTATGAACATTTTAATTTACTCACGAGCTCTTCTCCACTCCATCCTCAAATTTTCTAATATTGTCATGTCTCTCGACCTGAGTTTCAAAATCTTGGTTTTTTAATTCCATATCAAAGCTAGCGTTGGTAGCTTCGATTCGCATGTTTGAACACAGAAATCTGATATCACACGATGCAGATATGAACATTTTAATTTACTCACAAGCTCTTCTCCACTTACTCCTCAAATTTGCTAATTTCGTCATGTCTCTCGACCGCAGTTTCAAAGTCTTGGTTTTTCAATTTCATATCATAGCTAGTGTTGTTAGCTTCGATTCGCATGTTTAAACACAGATATCTGATATCACAAGAGCCAGGTATGAACATTTTAATTTAGTCCCGCGCTCTTCTCAACGACCTCCGCAAATTTGCTAATCTTTTCATGTCTCTCGACCTGAATTTCAAAATATTGATTTTTTAATTCTATATCATAGCTAGCGTTGTTAGCTTCGATTCGCATGTTTGAACACAGAAATACGATATCACACGATTCAGGTATGAACATTATAATTTACTCCCGTGTTCTTCTCAACGACCTCCTTAAATTTGCTAATTTTCTGATGTCTCTCGACCTGAATTTCAAAATCTTGATTTTTTAATTCTATATCATAGCTAGCATTCTTAGCTTCGATTCGCATTCTTGAACACAGAAGTCCGATATTACACGATCCAGGTATGAAAATTATAATTTACTCCTGCGCTCTTCTCCACTCCCTCCTCAAATTTGCTAATTTCGTCATTTCTCTCGACGTTCGTTTCAAAATCTTGAATTTTTAATTCCATATCATAGCTAGTGTTGTTAGCTTTGATTCGCATGTTTGAACACAGATATCCGATATCACAAGAGCCAGGTATGAACATTTCAATTTACTCAACAGCTCTTCTCAACGACCTCCGCAAATTTGCTAATCTTTTCATGTCTCTCGACCTGAATTTCAAAATATTGATTTTTTAATTCTATATCATAGCTAGCGTTGTTAGCTTCGATTCGCATGTTTGAACACAGAAATACGATATCACACGATCCAGGTATGAACATTATAATTTACTCCTGCGCTCTTCTCCACTCCCTCCTCAAATTTGCTAATTTCGTCATTTCTCTCGACGTCCGTTTCAAAATCTTGAATTTTTAATTCCATATCATAGCTAGTGTTGTTAGCTTCGATTCGCATGTTTGAACACAGATATCCGATATCACAAGAGCCAGGTATGAACATTTTAATTTACTCCCGTGTTCTTCTCAACGACCTCCTTAAATTTGCTAATTTTCTGATGTCTCTCGACCTGAATTTCAAAATCTTGATTTTTTAATTCTATATCATAGCTAGCGTTCTTAGCTTCGATTCGCATTCTTGAACACAGAAGTCCGATATTACACGATCCAGGTATGAAAATTATAATTTACTCCTGCGCTCTTCTCCACTCCCTCCTCAAATTTGCTAATTTCGTCATTTCTCTCGACGTTCGTTTCAAAATCTTGAATTTTTAATTCCATATCATAGCTAGTGTTGTTAGCTTCGATTCGCATGTTTGAACACAGATATCCGATATCACAAGAGCCAGGTATGAACATTTCAATTTACTCCCGCGCTCTTCTCAACGACCTCCTCAAATTTGCTAATTTTCTCATGTCTCTCGACCTGAATTTCAAAATCTTAATTTTTTAATTCTATATCATAGCTAGCGTTATTAGCTTTGATTCGCATTCTTGAACACAGAAGTCCGATATTACACGATCCAGGTATGAAAATTATAATTTACTCCTGCGGTCTTCTCCACTCCCTCCTCAAATTTGCTAATTTCGTCATTTCTCTCGACGTGCGTTTCAAAATGTTGAATTTTTAATTCCATATCATAGCTAGTGTTGTTAGCTTTGATTCGCATGTTTGAACACAGATATCCGATATCACAAGAGCCAGGTATGAACGTTTTAATTTACTCCCGCGCTCTTCTCAACGACCTCCTCAAATTTGCTAATTTTCTCATGTCTCTCGACCTGAATTTCAAAATCTTGATTTTTTAATTCTATATCATAGCTAGCGTTATTAGCTTTGATTCGCATTCTTGAACA
This sequence comes from Azolla caroliniana, assembly GCF_043228905.1. Taxonomy (NCBI): domain Eukaryota; kingdom Viridiplantae; phylum Streptophyta; class Polypodiopsida; order Salviniales; family Salviniaceae; genus Azolla; species Azolla caroliniana. The sequence goes on along the minus strand of NW_028230487.1, from coordinate 130,007 downwards.
CAGAAGTCCGATATTACACGATCCAGGTATGAAAATTATAATTTACTCCTGCGGTCTTCTCCACTCCCTCCTCAAATTTGCTAATTTCGTCATTTCTCTCGACGTGCGTTTCAAAATCTTGAATTTTTAATTCCATATCATAGCTAGTGTTGATAGCTTCGATTCGCATGTTTGAACAAGGAAATCCGATATCACAAGAGCCAGGTATGAACATTTTAATTTACTCCCGCGCTCTTCTCAACGACCTCCGCAAATTTGCTAATCTTTTCATGTCTCTCGACCTGAATTTCAAAATATTGATTTTTTAATTCTATATCATAGCTAGCGTTGTTAGCTTCGATTCACATGTTTGAACACAGAAATCTGATATCACACGACCTGAGCTCCACTCCCTCCTCAAATATGCTAATGTCGTCATGTCTCTCGACCGGAGTTTCAAAATCTTGGATTTTTAATTCTATATTATAGCTAGCGTTGTTAGCTTCGATTCGCATGTTTGAACACAGAAATCCGATATCACACGACCCAGGTATGAACATTTTAATTTACTCAAGAACTCTTCTCCACTCCCTCCTCAAATATGCTAATCAAATATGCTAATGCCGTCATGTCTCTCGACCTGAGTTTCAAATCATGTTTTTTTAATTCCATATCAAAGCTAGCGTTGTTAGCTTCGATTCGCATGTTTGAACACAGAAATCCGATATCACACGACCCAGATATGAACATTTTAATTTACTTACGAGCTCTCCTCCACTCACTCCTCAAATTTGCTAATATCGTCATTTCTCTTGACCTGAGTTTCAAAATCTTGGTTTCTTAATTCCATATCAAAGCTAGCGTTGTTGGCTTCGATTCGCATGTTTGAACATAGAAATCCAATATCACACGACCCAGGTATGAACATTCTAATTTACTGACGAGCTCTTCTGCACTCCCTCCTCAAATTTGCTAATTTCGTCATGTCTCTCGACGTGAGTTTCAAAATCCTACTTTTTTCATTTCATATCAAAGCTAGCGTTGTTAGCTTCGATTCGCATCTTTGAACACAGAAATCCGATATCACACGACCCAGATATGAACAGTTTAATTTACTCAACAGCTCTTCTCCACTCCCTCCTCAAATATGCTAATGTCGTCATGTCTCTCGTCCTGAGTTTCGGAATCTTGGTTTTTTAATTCCATATCATAGCTAGCGTTGTTAGCTTCGATTCGCATGTTTGAACACAAAAATCCGACATCACACGAGCCAGGTATAAACATTTTAATATACCTACTAGCTCTTCTCAACTCACTCCTCAGATTTGCTAATTTCGTCATGTCTCTCGACCTGAGTTTTAAAATCTTGAGTTTTTAATTCCATATAATAGCTAGCGTTATTAGCTTCGATTCGTATGTTTGAACACAAAAATCCGATATCAGAGAAGCCAGGTATGAACATTTTAATTTACTCAAGGGCTCCTCTCAACTCCCTCGTCAATGTTGCTAATTTCGTCATGTCTCTCGACCTTAGTTTCAGAATCTTGATTTTTTAATTCCATATTATAGCTAGCATTGTTAGCTTCGATTCGCATGTTTCGTCATGTCTCTCGAGCCAGGTATGAACATTTCAATTTACTCAAGGGCTCCTCTGAACTCCCTCCTCAAGTTTGCTATTTTCGTCATGTCTTTTGACCTGAGTTTCAAAATCTAGATTTTTTAATTCCATATCATAGCTTGCGTTGTTAACTTCGATTCGCATATTTGAACACAGAAATCCGATATCACACGAGGCAGGTACGAACATTTTAATTTACCTACTAGCTCTTCTCAACTCACTCCTCAAATTTGCTAATTTCCTCATGTCTCTCGATCTGAGTTTCAAAATCTTGAGTTTTTAATTCCATATCATAGCTAGCATTGTTAGTTTCGATTCGCATGTTTGAACACAGAAATCCGATATCACACGAGCCAGGTATAAACATTTTAATTTACCTACTAGCTCTTCCCAACTCACTCCTCAAATTTGGTAATTTAGTCATGTCTCTCGACCTGAGTTTCAACATCTTGGTTTTTTAATTCCATTTCATAGCTACCGTTGTTAGCTTCGATTCGCATGTTTGAACACAAACATCCGATATCACACGAGCCGGGTATGAACATTTTAATTTACTCAAAGGCTCCTTTCAACTCCCTCGTCAACGTTGCTAATTTCGTCATGTCTCTCGACCTGAGTTTCAAAATCTTAATTTCTTAATTCCATATCATAGCTAGAGTTGTTAGCTTCGACTCGCATGTTTGAACACTAAAATCCGATATCATACGACCCCGGTATGAACATTTTAATTTACTCAAGGGCTCCTCTCAACTCCCTTCTCAAGGTATGAACATTTTAATTTACCTACTAGCTCTTCCCAAGTCACTCCTCAAATTTGGTAATATCGTCATGTCTCTCGACCTGAGTTTCAAAATCTTGATTTTTTAATTCCATATCATAGCTACCGTTGTTAGCTTCGATTCGCATGTTTGAACACAGAAATCCGATATCACACGACCCAGGTATGAATATTTTAATTTACTCCCGCGCTCTTCTCCACTCCCTCCTCAAATTTGCTAATTTCGTCATTTCTCTCGACGTTCGTTTCAAAATCTTGAATTTTTAATTCCATATCATAGCTAGTGTTGTTAGCTTCGATTCGCATGTTTGAACACAGATATCCGATATCACACGACCTAGGTATAAAAATTTTAATTTACTCATGAGCTCTTCTCCACTCCCTCCTCAAATATGCTAATGTCGTCATGTCTCTCGACCTAATTCTCAAAATCTTGGATTTTTAATTCTATATGATATCTAGCATTGTAAGCTTCGATTCGCATGTTGGAACACAAAAATCCAATATTAGATGACCCAGGTATGAACATTTTAATTTACTCACGAGCTCCTCTCCACTCCCTCCTCAAATATGCTAATGTCGTCATGTCTCTCGACCTGATTTTCAAAATCTTGGTTTTCTAATTTCATATCATAGCTAGTGGTTTTAGCTTCGATTCGCATGTTTGAACACAGATATCCAATATCACAAGAGCCAGGTATGAATATTTTAATTTACTCCACTCCCTCCTCAAATTTGCTAATTTCGTCATGTCTCTCGACCTGATTTTCCAAATCATGGTTTTCTATTTCCATATCAAAGCTAGTTTTGTTAGCTACGATTCGCATGTTTGAACAAAGAAATCCGATATCACACGACCCAGGTATGAACATTTTAATTTACCTACTAGCTCTTCCCAACTCACTCCTCACATTTGGTAATTTCGTCATGACTCTCGACCTGATTTTCCAAATCTTGGTTTTTTTATTCCATATCAAAGCTAGCGTTATTAGCTTCGTTTCGCATGTTTGAACATAGAAATCCGATGTAACACGACCCAGGTATGAACATTTTAATTTACTCAAGGGCTCCTCTCAACTCCCTTGTCAAGGTATGACCATTTTAATTTACTCCCGCGCTCTTCTCCACTCCCTCCTCAAATTTGCTAATTTCGTCATGTCTCTCGACCTGATTTTCAAAATCTTGGATTTTTAATTCCATATCTAAGCTAGCGTTGTTAGCTTCGATTCGCATGTTTGAACATAGAAATCCGATATCACACGACCCAGATATAAACATTTTAATTTACTCAACAGCTCTTCTCCACTCCCTCCTCAAATTTGCTAATATCGTCATGTCTCTCGACCTCAGTTTCAAAATCTTGAATTTCTAATTCCATATGAAAGCTGGTGTTGTTAGCTTCGATTCTGATGGTTGAACACAGAAATCCGATATCACACGAGCCAGCTATGAACATTTTAATTTACTCACGAGCTCTTCTCCACTCCATCCTCAAATTTTCTAATATTGTCATGTCTCTCGACCTGAGTTTCAAAATCTTGGTTTTTTAATTCCATATCAAAGCTAGCGTTGTTAGCTTCGATTCGCATGTTTGAACACAGAAATCTGATATCACACGATGCAGATATGAACATTTTAATTTACTCACAAGCTCTTCTCCACTTACTCCTCAAATTTGCTAATTTCGTCATGTCTCTCGACCGCAGTTTCAAAGTCTTGGTTTTTCAATTTCATATCATAGCTAGTGTTGTTAGCTTCGATTCGCATGTTTAAACACAGATATCTGATATCACAAGAGCCAGGTATGAACATTTTAATTTAGTCCCGCGCTCTTCTCAACGACCTCCGCAAATTTGCTAATCTTTTCATGTCTCTCGACGTCCGTTTCAAAATCTTGAATTTTTAATTCCATATCATAGCTAGTGTTGTTAGCTTCGATTCGCATGTTTGAACACAGATATCCGATATCACAAGAGCCAGGTATGAACATTTTAATTTACTCCCGTGTTCTTCTCAACGACCTCCTTAAATTTGCTAATTTTCTGATGTCTCTCGACCTGAATTTCAAAATCTTGATTTTTTAATTCTATATCATAGCTAGCGTTCTTAGCTTCGATTCGCATTCTTGAACACAGAAGTCCGATATTACACGATCCAGGTATGAAAATTATAATTTACTCCTGCGCTCTTCTCCACTCCCTCCTCAAATTTGCTAATTTCGTCATTTCTCTCGACGTTCGTTTCAAAATCTTGAATTTTTAATTCCATATCATAGCTAGTGTTGTTAGCTTTGATTCGCATGTTTGAACACAGATATCCGATATCACAAGAGCCAGGTATGAACATTTCAATTTACTCAACAGCTCTTCTCAACGACCTCCGCAAATTTGCTAATCTTTTCATGTCTCTCGACCTGAATTTCAAAATATTGATTTTTTAATTCTATATCATAGCTAGCGTTGTTAGCTTCGATTCGCATGTTTGAACACAGAAATACGATATCACACGATCCAGGTATGAACATTATAATTTACTCCTGCGCTCTTCTCCACTCCCTCCTCAAATTTGCTAATTTCGTCATTTCTCTCGACGTCCGTTTCAAAATCTTGAATTTTTAATTCCATATCATAGCTAGTGTTGTTAGCTTCGATTCGCATGTTTGAACACAGATATCCGATATCACAAGAGCCAGGTATGAACATTTTAATTTACTCCCGTGTTCTTCTCAACGACCTCCTTAAATTTGCTAATTTTCTGATGTCTCTCGACCTGAATTTCAAAATCTTGATTTTTTAATTCTATATCATAGCTAGCGTTCTTAGCTTCGATTCGCATTCTTGAACACAGAAGTCCGATATTACACGATCCAGGTATGAAAATTATAATTTACTCCTGCGCTCTTCTCCACTCCCTCCTCAAATTTGCTAATTTCGTCATTTCTCTCGACGTTCGTTTCAAAATCTTGAATTTTTAATTCCATATCATAGCTAGTGTTGTTAGCTTCGATTCGCATGTTTGAACACAGATATCCGATATCACAAGAGCCAGGTATGAACATTTCAATTTACTCCCGCGCTCTTCTCAACGACCTCCTCAAATTTGCTAATTTTCTCATGTCTCTCGACCTGAATTTCAAAATCTTAATTTTTTAATTCTATATCATAGCTAGCGTTATTAGCTTTGATTCGCATTCTTGAACACAGAAGTCCGATATTACACGATCCAGGTATGAAAATTATAATTTACTCCTGCGGTCTTCTCCACTCCCTCCTCAAATTTGCTAATTTCGTCATTTCTCTCGACGTGCGTTTCAAAATGTTGAATTTTTAATTCCATATCATAGCTAGTGTTGTTAGCTTTGATTCGCATGTTTGAACACAGATATCCGATATCACAAGAGCCAGGTATGAACGTTTTAATTTACTCCCGCGCTCTTCTCAACGACCTCCTCAAATTTGCTAATTTTCTCATGTCTCTCGACCTGAATTTCAAAATCTTGATTTTTTAATTCTATATCATAGCTAGCGTTATTAGCTTTGATTCGCATTCTTGAACACAGAAGTCCGATATTACACGATCCAGGTATGAAAATTATAATTTACTCCTGCGGTCTTCTCCACTCCCTCCTCAAATTTGCTAATTTCGTCATTTCTCTCGACGTGCGTTTCAAAATCTTGAATTTTTAATTCCATATCATAGCTAGTGTTGATAGCTTCGATTCGCATGTTTGAACAAGGAAATCCGATATCACAAGAGCCAGGTATGAACATTTTAATTTACTCCCGCGCTCTTCTCAACGACCTCCGCAAATTTGCTAATCTTTTCATGTCTCTCGACCTGAATTTCAAAATATTGATTTTTTAATTCTATATCATAGCTAGCGTTGTTAGCTTCGATTCACATGTTTGAACACAGAAATCTGATATCACACGACCTGAGCTCCACTCCCTCCTCAAATATGCTAATGTCGTCATGTCTCTCGACCGGAGTTTCAAAATCTTGGATTTTTAATTCTATATTATAGCTAGCGTTGTTAGCTTCGATTCGCATGTTTGAACACAGAAATCCGATATCACACGACCCAGGTATGAACATTTTAATTTACTCAAGAACTCTTCTCCACTCCCTCCTCAAATATGCTAATCAAATATGCTAATGCCGTCATGTCTCTCGACCTGAGTTTCAAATCATGTTTTTTTAATTCCATATCAAAGCTAGCATTGTTAGCTTCGATTCGCATGTTTGAACACAGAAATCCGATATCACACGACCCAGATATGAACATTTAAATTTACTTACGAGCTCTCCTCCACTCACTCCTCAAATTTGCTAATTTCGTCATATCTCTCGACCTGAGTTTCAAAATCTTGGTTTTCTAATTTCATATCATAGCTAGTGTTGTTAGCTTCGATTCACATGTTTGAACACAGATATCCGATATCACACGAGCCAGGTATGAACATTTTAATTTACTCCCGCGCTCTTCTGAACGACCTCTTCAAATTTGCTAATTTCTTGATGTCTCTCGACCTGAGTTTCAAAATCTTGATTTTTTAATTTATAGCATAGCTAGAGTTGTTAGCTTCGATTTGCATGTTTGAACACAAAAATCCGATATCACACGAGCCAGGTATGAACATTTTAATTTACTCACGCGCTCTTCTCCTCTACCTCCTCAAATATGCTAATTTCGGAATGTCTCTCGACCTGAGTTTCAAAATCTTGGTTTTTAAATTTCATACCATAGCTAGTGTTGTTAGCTTCGATTCGCATGTTTGAACACAGAAATCCGATATTATACGACATAGGTATGAACATTTTAATTTACTCCCGCGCTCTTCTCCACTGCCTCCTCAAATTTGCTAATTTCGTCATATCGCTCGACCTGAGTTTCAAAATCTTGAATTTTTAATTCCTTTCTATAGCTAGTGTTGTTAGCTTCGATTCGCATCTTTGAACACAGATAACCGATATCACACGAGCCAGGTATGAACATTTTAATTTACTCACGCGCTCTTCTCCTCTACCTCCTCAAATATGCTAATTTCGGAATGTCTCTCGACCTGAGTTTCAAAATCTTGGTTTTTAAATTTCATACCATAGCTAGTGTTGTTAGCTTCGATTCGCATGTTTGAACACAGAAATCCGATATTATACGACATAGGTATGAACATTTTAATTTACTCCCGCGCTCTTCTCCACTGCCTCCTCAAATTTGCTAATTTCGTCATATCGCTCGACCTGAGTTTCAAAATCTTGAATTTTTAATTCCTTTCTATAGCTAGTGTTGTTAGCTTCGATTCGCATCTTTGAACACAGATAACCGATATCACACGAGCCAAGTATGAACATTTTAATTTACTCCCGCGCTCTTCTCAACGACCTCCTCAAATTTGCTAATTTCCTCATGTCTCTCGACCTGAGTGTCAAAATCTTGATTTTTTAATTCTATATCATAGCTAGCATTGTAAGCTCCGATTCGCATGTTTGAACATATAAATCCGATATCACATGAGCCAGGTATGAACATTTTAATTTTCTCCCGCGCTCTTCTCCACTCGCTCCTCAAATTTGCTAATTCTGTCATGTCTCTCGACGTGTGTTTCAAAATCTTGAATTTTTAATTCCATATCATAGCTAGTGTTGTTAGCTTCGATTCTCATGGTTGAACACAGAAATCCGATATAACACGAGCTAGCTATGAACATTTTAATTTACTCACGAGCTCTTCTCCACTCCCTCCTCAAATTTGCTAATTTCTTCATGTCTCTCGACCTGAGTTTCAAAATCTTGATTTTCTAATTCTATATAATAGCTAGCATTGTAAGCTTCGATTCGCATGTTTGAACACAGAAGTCCGATATCACACGACCCAGGTATGAACATTTTAGTTTACTCAAGAACTCTTCTCCACTCCCTCCTCAAATATGCTAATCAAATATGCGAATGTCGTCATGTCTCTCGACCTGATTTTCAAAATCATGTTTTTTTAATTCCATATCAAAGCTAGCGTTGTTAGCTTCGATTCGCATGTTTGAACACAGAAATCCGATATCACACGACCTAGATATGAGCATTTTCATTTACTCACGAGCTCTTCTCCACTCGCTCCTCAAATTTGCTAATTTCGTCATATCTCTCGACCTGAGTTTCAAAATCTTGGTTTTCTAATTTATATCATAGCTAGTGTTCTTAGCTTCGATTCGCATGTTTGAACACAGATATCCAATATCACAAGAGCTAGGTATGAACATTTTAATTTACTCTCGCGCTCTTCTCAATGACATCCTCAAATTTGCTAATTTCTTCATGTCCTTCGATGTGCGTTTCAAAATGTTGGTTTTTTAATTCCATATCATAGCTAGTGTTGTTAGCTTCGATTCGCGTGTTTGACCACACAAATCCGATATTACACGAGGCAGGTATGAACATTTTAATTTACTCACGCGCTCTTATCCACTCCCTCCTCATATATGCCAATTTCGTCATGTCTCTCGACCTGAGTTTCAAAATCTTGCTTTTTTAATTCCATATCAAAGCTAACGTTGTTAGCTTCGATTCGCATGTTTGAACACAGAAATCCGATATCACACGAGCCAGGTATTAACATTTTAATTTACTCAAGACCTCTTCTCCACTCCCTCCTCAAATATGTTAATGTCGTCATGTCTCTCGACCTTAGTTTCAAAATCTTGAATTTTTAATTCTATATTATAGCTAGCGTTGTTAGCTTCGATTCGCAGGTTTGAACACAGCTATCCGATATCACACGACCCAAGAATGAACATTTTAATTTGCTGAATGGCTCTTCTAAACTCCCTCCTCAAATTTGCTAATTTTGTTCATGTCTCTCTACCTGAGTTTCAAAATTTTGAATTTTGAATTCCATATCATAGCTAGCATTGGTAGTTTCAATTCGCATGTTTGAACACAAAAATCCGATATCACATGAGCCAGGTATGAACATTTTAATTTACTGAAGAGCTCTTCTGAACGACCTCCTCAAATTTGCTAATTTCTTGATGTCTCTCGACCTGAGTTTCAAAATCTTGATTTTTTAATTCTATATAATAGCTAGCATTGTAAGCTTCGATTCGCATGTTTGAACACAGAAATCCGATATCACACGAGCCAGGTATGAGCATTTTAATTTACTCCCGCGCTCTTCTCCACTCCCTCTTCAAATTTGCTAATTTCGTCATTTCTCTCGACGTGCGTTTCAAAATCTTGGATTTTTAATTCCATATCATAGCTAGTGTTGTTAGCTTCGATTCTCATGTTTGAACACAGATATCCGATATCACACGAGCCAGGTATGAACATTTTAATTTACTCCCGCGCTCTTCTCAACGACCTCCTCAAATTTGCTAATTTCTTGATGTCTCTCGATCTGAGTTTCAAAAACTTGGATTTTTAATTCTATATTATAGCTAGCATTGTAAGCTTCGATTCGCATGTTTTAACACAGAAATCCGATATCACACGAGCCAGGTATGAACATTTTAATTTGCTCCCGCGCTCTTCTCCACTCCCTCCTCAAATTTGCTAATTTCTTGATTTCTCTCGACGTGCGTTTCAAAATCTTGAATTTTTAATTCCATATCAAAGCTAGCGTTGTTAGCTTCGATTCGCATGTTTGAACATAGAAATCCACTATCACATGACCCAGGTATGAACATTTTAATTTTCTCAAGGGCTCTTCTCAACTCCCTCCTCAAGTTTGCTAATTTTGTTCATGTCTCTCGACCTGAGTTTCAAAATCTCGATTTTTTAATTTCATATCATAGCTAGCGTTGTTAGCTTCGATTCGCATGTTTGAACACAAAAAACCGATATCACACGAGCCAGGTATGAACATTTTAATTTACTCAAGAGCTCTTCTCCACTCCCTCCTCAAATTTGCTAATAGCGTCATGTCTCTCGACCTGAGTTTCAAAATCTTGGTTTTTTTAGTCCATATCAAAGCTAGCGTTGTTAGCTTCGATTCGCATGTTTGAACACAGAAATCCGATATCACACGACCCAGGTATTTACCAGAAATGCCCTGCTTCAATCCCTCTTGAAGTAACGTAATGATTATGTACTTCCTCCTGAAGATCTCGCTTGATGGACACATGCTTCTCTTCCGCATGAAAAATGTAAATATTTCCTTCAAATCGATCATTTGCCTATCGAGGCAGCTATCTTGGTGTGAAATTTGTGATATGGTTATGGTTTGGTTTGGTATAGTATAGTATGGTATGGTATGGTATGGTATGTTTGATTTGGTTTAATTTGGTATGGTGTGGTATGGTATGTTTGATTGGGTTTAATTAGGTCCGGTATGGTATGTTTGATTTGGTTTAATTTGGTATGGTATGTTTTATTGGGTTTAATTTGGTCCGGTATGGTATAGTATGTTTGATTTAGTTTAATTTGGTGTGGTATGGTCTTGTATGGCTTGGTTTCATTTTGGTATGGTATGGTTTGGTTTAATTGGGCTTAATTCAGCATGATATGGTTCAATTTGTAGGATATGGTTTGGTTGGATTGGGTTGGCAATACCTTCAATTCAATACCACAAGAATTCGCTATGTGAAAGACATGTTTCTCGAGCTTTCATGTGACTCTGAGTCAAGCCCAATACCTCTCTTTTGTCTGCGCATTACCAACATGAAAGGTGAACAATCTAGATGTGTAAAGACAGAGGAATACATTCAAATAATTTCTTCGAAGATTGTAATAAAAACAATTGTAAACGATGTAGGGTTTTATGGCGGGGTAACCACATGTGTGCTAATCGTTTGCTATTAAAACAACACATTGCGAAGAAGGGGGAGGAGCTTGTTATTAAAAAGAAGAAGAAGAAAGGATTGGGTTCAATGTGTCAAAACCAACCATGATGTTCAGGCTTTTAGAATAGGATTGCAAATATGGGGATAATTGTTATATGACAATGTATTGTGTAAACAAACAAAGGTGAGTCATTGTGTCATCGGGGCAAGGATCAAAAACATCTAATTAATGCTTATGTGTATGTGGTCATCACGATCAGCCACATATGTCACGACGCGACACCTAATTTCATCATAAACAAAACCTTTGGCATAAAAACTACATAAAACCTTAACATACCGTGAGACAGACATGCATCCACACATGCACATGCACACATATAGAGAAAGAGTGAGAAAACTTGTGAAATTACTCGCAACTCTTTCATAGGACCGACCAATGGGAACACCATTCACTTGTTAGATGAGCAAAAGGGTCTTTTGGCCACATGACACAATTAGAGGTCTCTACATATGTATGTAACTCAAAATCTCTAGTTTTCGTGGGATTTGGCGGGCTCATAAAGTAAGTATATGTATGTCTGTATGTAGAAGGCTTGTGTTTATTTGCACCCAACTGATAATCAGGCTTGGTGAGGGAATCACGGCCACAACAGTGTAGGGTGCATTTCAGAGGCCAAGTGCAATTTGCACTATTAGATCTTTTTCTAAAAAACTACGGGAGTTTCCCATAGCCCGATTCTGACAACCTCTGTCATCAAAGCATTAAAAATTCCACTACCAAAATAACAGTTGATATAAATGTGTTTTGAAAATACTTAAAACTTCAAATTACACAAATTGCCAACCACAAAAAGATTCTAAGGTTTGGTTTTGGAGACCAAAATCTCCAAAGTTAAAGACCAAAAACATTTTGTTGCAATCAACATTTGAGCCTCTTGAAGTCCTAAACCCTAAACCCTAAACTAAACCCTAAACCCCCTAAATCCAAACACATCTTATCAAGAAGAATTAAATTATTGCCTCTTAACTTCCGGCTCACAAAAAATACTGATTTGACCTTGGAAGAGGCAAATTAGATGTTGTTCCCAAGTTCAGCTGCTAAACCAATATACGTTTCAGGTGTAAGCTGTAGCAATTCATGTTTAACGTCTGAAGGAATATCTAAACTATCGATGAATAGTTGCAAATCCTCTTTTCCTATTGTATTTCCTCGAGTAAGAGCCTTTAGCTTTTTGTATGCTTCAGGAACACAAAATTCCCGCATGACCTGCAAAGAATTTCTCATCCATTTTATCACGTTAATAAAAACTGCATCCGTAATATAGAAAATGTTCATACTGCATTACGATCATCATAATTAGTAAACAAACCGTTTGTATAGGCTCCGTGAGAACTTCCCAAGTTCCAAAAAGATCATCTTTTATTCGTGTTTGATCCACCTGTTATTGTAGCACATAGAAGACATAAAAAATCTATCGTAATTTTTAGGCACGCAAGACTATTCTTAATTTATTCTAGCAAATAAAACACGGTGCAATTGTATCCAAATTTATCATAGGCTTTGGTTGTGCAATTTCTACCATTGATTCAGATGGATATTGTATGAAAGAACAGAGTATCAAAACCAACCAGACCTTTCCACATCAGTAAGTTTCAGGTTTAATACTATTCCATTAAGATACCATAACCAAGCATTTATTGGAATTTAATTCTTGCCACAATGGCATTTTTCGAGTTGGCTTTCAAAATTCAAAATGAGAAAAGCAGCAAGGAAGGAGAGAACATGACATCATTCAGGAACACAAGCTCAAATGCAATGAACAAGATGATATAAATCCATGGGGGATCATTGAACTCTTCATATAAGAAATAAAAACAGGCAACAAAAAACACATCTTTTACTAGTTGAAACAATGGTAGCACATACCCAAGCATTATCGGGTTCCTTACGATGCAATGTATCATACACAAACCTATTACTATAGTTAAACCTAAACCCTTTATATAAGAAATAAAAAGCAGCAACTGTATCCAAATTCATCATAGGCTTTGGTTGTGCAATTTCTACCATTGATTCAGATGGATATTGTATGAAAGAACAGAGTATCAAAACCAACCAGACCTTTCCACATGAGTAAGTTTCAGGTTTAATACGATTCCATATCATAACTAGTATTGTTACCTTCGATTCGCATGTTTGAGCACAAAAATCCGATGTCACACGAGCCAGGTCTGAACATTTTAATTTACTCCCGCGCTCTTGTCTACGACCTACTCAACTTTGCTATTTTCATAATGTCTTGAGACCTGAGGTTCAGAATCTTGAGTTTTCAATTCCATATCATAACTAGCGTTGTTACCTTCCATTCGCATATTTGAACACCAAAATTTGATATCACACAAGCCAGGTATGAACTCATTTACTCACGCGCTCTTGTCTACGACCTCCTCAACTTTGCTTCTTTCTTCATGTCTCTCGACCTGAGTTTCAAAATCGTGATTTCTATATTCAATCTCGTAGATAGCGTACTTAGCTTCAATTTGCATGCTTGAACACAAAAATCCGATATCACACGAGCTAGGTATGTACATTTTCATTTACTCATGCGCTCTTGTCTACGACCTCCTCAACTTTGCTTTCTTCTTTATGTTTCTCTACCTGAGTTTGAAAATCGTGATTTTTCAGTTCCATATCATAACTAGCGTTGTTACCTTCGATTCGCATGTTTGAACACAGAACCCCGATTTAGCACGTGCCAGATATGAACATTTTCATTTACTCACGCCCTCTTGTCTACGACCTACTCAACTTTGCTTTCTTCTTTATGTTTCACTACCTCAGTTTCAAAATCGTGATTTTTCAGTTCTATATCATAACTAGCATTGTTACCTTTGATTCGCAAGTTTGAACACAGAACCCCGATAGAGCACGTGCCAGATATGAACATTTTCATTTACTCACACCCTCATGTCTACGACCTACTCAACTTTGCTTTTTTCTTCATGTCTCTCAACCTGAATTTCAAAATTGTGATTTTTCAAATCCATATCATAACTAGCTTTTTTACCTTCGATTTGCATGTTTTAACACAGAAATCCGATATTGCACGAGCTAGGTATGAACATTTTCATTTACTCACGCGCTCTTGTCTATGACCTCGTCAACTCTGCTTTTTCCATCATGTCTCTCGACCTAAGCTTCAAAATCGTGAATTTTCAATTAGATATCATAAATAGCGTACTTAGCTTCAATTCGCATGCTTGAACACAAAAATCCGATATCACACGAGCTAGGTATGAACATTTTCATTTACTCACCCTGTCTTGTCTACTCACCTCCTCAACTTTGCTTTTTTCATCATGTCGCGCGACTTTAGTTTGGAAATCGTGAGTTTTCAATTCCATATCATAACTAGCACTGTTACCTTCTATTCGCATGTTTCAACACAACACTCCGATATTGCACGTGCCAAATATGATAATTTTCATGTACTCACGCGCTCTTGTCTATGACCTCCTCAACTTTGCTTTTTTCTTAATGTCTCTGGACCTGAGTTTAAAAATCGTGATTTCTCAATTTGATATCGTAGATAGCGTACTTAGCTTCAATTCGCATGCTTGAACATAGAAATCCGATATCACACGAGACAGGTATGTACATTTTCATTTACTCACGCGCTCTTGTCTACGACCTCCTCAAGTTTGCTTTCTTCTTTATGTTTCTCTACCTTAGTTTCAAAATCGTGATTTTTCAGTTCCATATCATAACTAGCATTGTTACCTTCGATTCGCATGTTTGAACACAGAACCCCGATATCACACGAGTCCGGTATGAACATTTACATTTACTCATGCGCTCTTGTCTACGAGCTCCTCAAGTTTGCTTTTTTCATCATATCTCTCGACCTGAGTTTCAAAATCGTGATTTTTCAAATCCATATCATAACTCGCTTTTTTACCTTCGATTTGCATGTTTTAACACAGAAATCCGATATTCCAGGAGCCAGGTATGAACATTTTCATTTACTCACGCGCTCTTGTCTCCGACCTCCTCAACTCTGCTATTTCCATCATGTGTCTTGACCTAGGCTTCAAAATCATCATTTTTCAATTAGATATCATAAATAGCATACTTAGCTTCAATTCGGATGTTTGAACACAAAAATCCGATATCACACGAGCCAGGTATGAACATTTTCATTTACTCACCCTGTCTTGTCTACGACCTCCTCAACTTTGCTTTTTTCATCATGGCTCACGCCTTTAGTTTGGAAATCGTGAGTTTTCAATTCCATATCATAATTAGCACTATTACCTTCTATTCGGAAGTTTGAACATAACACTCCGATATTGCACGTGCCAAATATGATAATTTTCATTTACTCACGCCCTCATGTCTACGACATGCTCAACTTTGCTATTTTGTTTATGTCTCTCGACCTTAGCTTCCAAATAGGGATTTTTCGATTTCATATCATAACTAACGTTGTTACATTTGATTCGCATGTTTGAACACAGACTCAGATATCGGACTAGCCAGATATGAACATTTTCATTTACTCCCCTCCTCTTGTCTACGACCTCCTCAACTTTCCTTTATTCAGCATGTCTCGCGACCTGAGTTTCAAAATCATGAGTTTTCAATTCCATATCATAAGTAGCGTTGTTACCATCGATTCGCATGTTTGAACACAAAAATCCAATATTACACGAGACAGGTTTGAACATTTTAATTTACTCACGCACTCTTGTCTAGGACCTCCTCAAGTTTGCTGTTTTCATCATGTCTCTCGATCTGACTTTCAAAATCATGAGTTTTCAATTCCATATCATAACTAGCGTTTTTACCTTTGATTGGCATGTTTGAACACAAAAATCCGATATTACACGAGACAGGTATGAACATTTTAATATGCTCACGCGCTTTTGTCTACGACCTCCTCAAGTTTTCTTTTTTCATCATGTCTCTTGACCTGAGTTTCAAAATCGTGAGTTTTCAATTCCATATCATAAGTAACATTGTTACCTTCGATTCGCATGTTTGAACACATAAATCCGATGTGACACGAGCCAGGTATGAACATTTTGATTTACTCACGCGCTCTTGTCTACGACCTCCTCAACTTCGCTTTTTTCTGAATGTCTCTCGACCTGAGTTTAAAAATCATGATTTCTCAATTCGATATCGTAGATAACATACTTAACTTCAATTCGCATGCTTGAACACAAAAATCCGATATCACACGAGCCAGGTATGTACATTTCCGTTTATTCATGCGCTCTTGTCTACGACCTCCTCAACTTTGCTTTCTTCTTCATGTTTCTCTACCTGAGTTTCCAAATCGTGATTTTTCAGTTCCATATCATAACTAGCGTAGTTACCTTCGATTCGCATGTTTGAACACAGAACCCCGATATACCACGTGCCAGATATGAACATTTTCATTTACTCACGCCCTCTTGTCTACGACCTACTCAACTTTGCTTTTCTCTTGATGTCTCTCAACCTGAGTTTCAAAATCGTGATTTTTCAAATCCATATCAAAACTAGCGTTTTTACCTTCGATTCGCATGTTTGAACACAAGAATCGGATATTACACGAGACAGGTATGAACATTTTAATTTACTCACACGCTCTTGTCTACGACCTCCTCAAGTTTCCTTTTTTTATCATGTCTCTTGACCTGAGTTTCAAAATCTTGAGTTTTCAATTCCATATCATAACTAGTATTGTTACCTTCGATTCGCATGTTTGAACACAAAAATCCAATGTCACACGAGCCAGGTCTGAACATTTTCATTTACTCACGCGCTCTTGTCTAAGACATCCTCAAGTTTGCTATTTTCATCATGTCTCTTGATCTGACTTTCAAAATCATGAGTTTTCAATTCCATATCATAACTAGCGTTTTTACCTTCGATTGGCATGTTTGAACACAAAAATCCGATATTACACGAGACAGGTATGAACATTTTAATATACTCACGCGCTTTTGTCTATGACCTCCTCAAGTTTTCTTTTTTTATCATGTCTCTCGACCTGAGTTACAAAATCGTGAGTTTTCAATTCCATATCATAACTAGAATTGTTACCTTCGATTCGCATGTTTGAACACATAAATCCGATGTGACACGAGCTAGGTATGAACATTTTCATTTACTCACGCGCTCTTGTCTACGACCTCCTCAACTTCGCTTTTTTCTTAATGTCTCTCGGCCTGAGTTTAAAAATCGTGATTTCTCAATTCGATATCGTAGATAGCGTACTTAACTTCAATTCGCATGCTTGAACACAAAAATCCGATATCACACGAGCCAGGTATGTACATTTTTATTTATTCACGCGCTCTTGTCTACGACCTCCTCAACTTTGCTTTCTTCTTTATGTTTCTCTACCTGAGTTTCCAAATCGTAATTTTTCAGTTCCATATCATAACTAGCGTTGTTACCTTCGATTCGCATGTTTGAACACAGAACCCCGATATACCACGTGCCAGATATGAACATTTTCATTTACTCACGCCCTCTTGTCTATGACCTACTGAAGTTTGCTTTTCCCTTCATGTCTCTCAACCTGAGTTACAAAATCGTGATTTTTCAAATCCATATCATAACTACCGTTATTACCTTCGGTTCGCATGTTTGAACACAAGAATCGGATATTACACGAGACAGGTATGAACATTTTAATTTACTCACACGCTCTTGTCTACGACCTCCTCAAGTTTGCTTTTTTTATCATGTCTCTCGACCTGAGTTTCAAAATCGTGAGTTTTCAATTCCATATCATAACTAGTATTGTTACCTTCGATTCGCATGTTTGAACACAAAAATCAAATGTCACACGAGCCAGGTCTGAACATTTTCATTTACTCACGCGCTCTTGTCTAAGACCTCCTCAAGTTTGCTTTTTTCATCATGTCTCTCGACCTGAATTTGAAAATCGAAATTTTTGAAATTCATATCATAACTAGTGTTTTTACCTTCGCTTGGCAAGTTTGAACACAAAAATCCGATATTACACGAGAAAGGTATGAACATTTTAATTTACTCACGCGTTCTCGTCTACGACCTCCTCAAGTTTTCTTTTTTCATCATGTCTCTCGACCTGAGTTTCAAACTCGTGAGTTTTCAATTCCATATCATAACTAGCATTGTTACCTTCAATTCGCATGTTTGAACACAAAAATCCGATGTCACACGAGCAAGGTATGAACATTTTGAGTTACTCACGCGCTCTCGTCTACGACCTCCTCAACTTTGCTTTTTTCTTAATGTCTCTAGACCTGAGTTTAAAAATCGTGATTTCTCAATTTGATATCGTAGATAGCGTACTTAGCTTCAATTCGCATGCTTGAACACAGAAATCCGATATCACACGAGACAGGTATGTACATTTTCATTTACTCACGCGCTCTTGTCTACGACCTCCTAAAGTTTGCTTTCTTCTTTATGTTTCTCTACCTTAGTTTCCAAATCGTGATTTTTCAGTTCCATATCATAACTAGCATTGTTACCTTCGATTCGCATGTTTGAACACAGAACCCCGATATCACACGAGTCCGGTATGAACATTTTCATTTACTCACGCGCTCTTGTCTACGAGCTCCTCAAGTTTGCTTTTTTCATCATATCTCTCGACCTGAGTTTCAAAATTGTGATTTTTCAGTTCCATATCATAACTAGCATTGTTACCTTCGATTCGCATGTTTGAACACAGAACCCCGATATCACACGAGTCCGGTATGAACATTTTCATTTACTCACGCGCTCTTGTCTACGAGCTCCTCAAGTTTGCTTTTTTCATCATATCTCTCGACCTGAGTTTCAAAATCGTGATTTTTCAAATCCATATTATAACTAGCTTTTTTACCTTCGATTTGCATGTTTTAACACAGAAATCCGATATTGCATGAGCCAGGTATGAACATTTTCATTTACTCACGCGCTCTTGTCTACGACCTCCTCAACTCTGCATTTTCCATCATGATTCTCGACCTAAGCTGTCAAATCGTGATTTTTCAATTAGATATCATAACTAGCATTGTTATCTTTGATTCGCATGTTTGAACACAAAAATCCGATGTCACACGAGCCAGGTATGAACATTTTGATTTACTCACGGGCTCATGTCTACGACCTCCTCAAGTTTGCTTTTTTCATCATGTCTCTTGACCTGAGTTTCAAAATCATGAGTTTTCAATTCCATATCATAACTAGCGTTGTTACCTTCGATTTTCATGTTTGAACACAAAAATCGGATGTCACACGAGCCAGGTATGAACATTTTCATTTACTCACGCGATCTTGTCTATGACCTCCTCAACTTTGCTTTTTTCGTCATGTCTTGCGACCTGACGTTTAGAATCCTGAGTTTTTAATTTCATATCATAACTAGCATTTTTACCTTCGATTCGCATGTTTGAACACAAAAATCGGATGTCAGAGGAACCATGTATGAACATTTTCATTTACTCACGTGCATTTGTCTACAACCTCCTCAACTTTGCTTTTTTCATCATGTGTCGCGACCTAAGTTTCAGAATCCTGAGTTTTCAATTCCATATCATAACTAGCGATGTTAGCTTCAATTTGCATGCTTGAACACAAAAATCCGATGTCACACGAGCCAGGTATGAACATTTTCATTTACTCAGTCGTTCTTGTCTACGACCTCCTCAACCTTAATTTTTTCTTCATGTCTTTTAACTTAAGTTTCAAAATCCCGATTTTTCAAATCCATATCATAACTATCGTTTTTACCTTCGATTCGCATGTTTGAACACAGAACCCCGATATAGCACATGCCAGATATGAACATTTTCATTTACTCAGTCGTTCTTGTCTACGACCTCCTCAACTTTAATTTTTTCTTCATGTCTCTTAGCCTAAGTTTCAAAATCCTGATTTTGCATATTAATAGACTATAGAATGTCTTATACGAGGAGTGCGGGCACGATACTTCTTTGGCTGTGATTAGTGTTATTTGGTTAACTATTTGAGGATTTAGGGTTTGGGTTTGAAGGTTTCAGGTATATGGGTTAACTGATGTTTTTGGGTTAAATATCTTAAGGGTTTAGGGTTTTGTTCAGAGGGTTTAGGGCATATGGGTAAAATATCTGAGGGTTTAGGGTTTGATAGACTATATGATGTATTGCACGAGGAAAGCGGGCACGATACTTATTTAGGCTACGACTAGTGTTATTAGGTTAACTATTCTTAGGGTTTATGGGTTTGTTCTGAGGGTTTAGGGTATATGGGTTAAAATATTCTGAGGGTTTAGGGTAGTGTGTGCAAAAGTAAAGGTATTAAGGATTGGTAGGTTTAGGGTTTTAGTGGTAAGGGGAGATATGTTTGGAGAGGTATGATGATGAGGGTATGGGTTGGCGGGGATATAATGTGTTAGGGTTATTAGTTTAGGGTTGCGGGTATTGGGTATGTTAAAGATTAAGGGAAAGAGGGGGGAGTGCCACGTTTTACATAGTGGGAATGAAATAACATATATATTATTGAAAGCACAACTAACCACAACATAAAAACAATAGACACTTGAGAAAAAAAAAATATTGATCAAATATATATTAATATGACCTATGTAGCAAACTAGTTTCGCTCATATATGGAGCTCATCAGTGCTTAGGTCATTTTCGAGTACAAAGGTAAGGTTATATAGGTTTGTGGTAAGGGGGGTGTAAGATGAGTGGTGGACAAGAGTGATAAATGTGAAAAGAAGTGAGGAGTATGGGAAGGAGTGGTGTAACACGGTGATAAGGGGGCATGATATGATTTTGTAAAGGGAGGGAGTGGGTATCATGAGTTTGATAGAGATAAGTGGGTAACTAGAGGGTATAATAATGGTGATAAGTGGGTGACCGGAGGGTATGATAAGTGAGGGGAGGGGTGTGTATATGTGTGTGATGGTGGCTAGTACGAGGTAAAGATGTGGGTGAAAAACGAGGGGAATACGAATTTAATAGTTATGGGGAATGAGGACAGAGAGAGAGAGAGAGAGAGAGAAATTTAACTAATGAGAAGAGAGTGTGAAAAAAGGTGAGAAAAGAGAGAGGGAGAGAGAGAGAGAGAGAAAAGAAAAGAAAAAAAGAAAAAAGAGAGGGAGAAAAAAAAAGAAAAAAAGAGGTGAGTTTTAGAGTGTAGAGAGGGAGAAAAGTAAAGGTAGAGAGAGAGGAAAAAGAAATGATTTAGAGAGGGAGAAAGGTAAAGGTAGAGAGAGAAAGAGAAGGGGAGGGAAGGAGGAGATAGAGATAGAGGAAGGGAAAGTTAAGAGAAGAAATGTGAAGGTAGAGAGGGATAAGATAGGGGGAGATCCTCACGTGGTAAATATAGGGAGATAAAACTTGTGGTTTAAAAAAATAAAAATATGGAGAGGAGTTAGTGTGGATCTATAGTAATGTTTTTTGTGTTGACTAGTGAAGAGTGTAGATTTTTAGATTTAGTCCAACAAATTATTGGTTTGGGGATGTGTTGTAGTAGAGGGTCTTCTTGGAGGTTTAAGTGTAGGCTAGTAAGGGTTTCTTTTATTCCTAGATTAGGGGCTTGGTGTGTGAATTTTAGTTTAAAGATTATGGGTGTGGGGGTTTGGTTAATGGTTTTGTTTGAGAGGAGAGTTGGTCTAAGGGAATAGGGGTGTTTTTTGAATATATTGAGGATAAAGTGTGTAGGGTATCCTCGTGCTCGTAGTCTCTTAAAAAATAGTTGTTGCATTTTTAAATAACCTTGGGCTGTACTTTCTCTAATAATGTATCTTTTAAGTTCGTTCGAGAGGAAACTTTTTTTGACGTGGATAGGATGTGTCCAGGTGAAGGGTATGTATTGGTAAGTATTAAGTTCTTTTTGAAAACAATTAAAGTTGAAATTATTATTAGCGAGGTTTATCCAAAGGTCGAGAAAAGGAAGTTTAGTGAGAGAGGTTTGGATGGTCAGTTTAATGGAGTTTTGAGTGGTAATACTATAGAAATTTAGGTAGTCTAAGAGTTGTGTTTTCGTACCGGTCCATACACCAAAGGCATCGTCAATATATCTCGTGAAATAAAATAAATGGGGAGATGGGTTGGAATTCTCGAGGTATGACAAAAAAAGGCAAGCATATACTACGGAAAAATTGCTTCCCATGGCTGTGCCTTTAATTTGTTGATAGATTTGGTTATTAAATTTAAGGAAGTGATATTCTAAGGTTAAGGCGCTGAGAGTATAGATGAGGTTGGCTTTTTGTTTTGAGAAATGGGGGGTAATTAGGTGTTTTAGGGCAAGTAGTCCTAGTTTTGGTGGAATTCTCGAGTAGAGGGATTCTACGTCAAATGAAAAGATGAAGCTATTGGGTGGTGTCGTAAGGTTTTCTAGGGATTGTACTAAGGAGAATGAGTCTCTAAGGTATTGTTTTTGTTGTAGGAGTATGGGGAGGAGTTGGTGGTGTAGCCACTTAGAAGTTTGTTCAAATAATGAACCGTTGTAAGAACAAATAGGCCTATAGCCAATGGGTTCTTTGTGTACTTTGGGTAGGAAGTACATGGTGGGGACTCGGTATTTGTTGGATGGTTTGTGTAAGATGAATTTTATTTCTATGAGGGAGAGGGTTCCTAGGTGTTGATTCATTAAGGTTTTTAATCTATGTAGGAGTTCTTCTAAGGGGAAGGTATCTATGGGTTTGTAAGTGGATGTATCGGATAGGTGAGCTAGGGCTTTATCTAGGTATGTTTGTTTGTTTAAGACACAAACACCTACATTTTTGTCTGTGAGGATGATAATGTGTTTATTGCTTTTAAGGCTTTTTAAGGCTTGTAGTAGGTGTAGTGGAATGTGTTTAGTGGGTAGGTTTGTATTATGGAGTTTTATGGTGAGGAGATTAAGGTGTTTATGAAGTATGTCTTCTAACGGTGGGTATTGTGTAGGGGGGTTCCAAGAGGGGTTGGGTAGTTTAAAGGGGTTGTGTGGGGCGGAGGAGTCGTCATCTTGAAAGAAATGTCTAAGTCTAAGGGATCTACTAAGGTTATGGAATTCTTGAAGAATAGAAGTGGAGGTGGGGGGGGGGGGTGGGGGGGGAGGTATAAACTTAAGACCTAGGTTAAGGAGTTTAATTTTTGACTTGCTAAGGGTATGTGTAGAAAGGTTGTGGATTTTACTACTATGAGGGGGACTAAAGGGTGTTGTAAGGGGTTTCCAAAATTTATATCTAAGTTTCTTTTTACGTGTTTTTTTTGTATGTGGTCTAAAGGGGATTCTATGTGACATGTTACCTAGCCAATTAGAGGAATCTAGGGGGGTAGAGTTACCATTAACAAAATACCACACATGTTTAGTTGGGTGTACGGCGTGTCTAAAACGTCGGTTTGATCTTTTAGCACGCCGTACTAAACGTTTTTTGGCTGGTGGAGGTTGTGAGTGGTGGGAAGTGTGATGTGAGAAGAATACATAGGGGATTTAGGGTGACTAGTTGAGGGGTGGATACAACTTGTGGATGGTTTGGTAGAGGTGGTGTAGGGAGGATGTTGGGTATGGGTTGATTGGGTGTAGTGGTTAGGGATGTGGGGGTTAAGAGAGGTGTATGAGGGGTTGGGGAAGGCTAAGGGTATTTGGGAAAATAGGGGAGGGTTTATGTTGTGATTGTGGGTAGTTTCTTTATAACAAGGGGGGCTTAGTGTGTGTGAATAGTTGTGAGAGGGGGGTGTAGGAAAGGTATTTCTAGAATTATTAGGAGGAGTATAAAAAGAAAATGAAAGAGAAGGAGAGTTAGGGGTAGGGTGAGCATTAGGATTTACACAGTGGGTATGGTTAGGAGGGTAAGGATGAGTATTGTTTTGTGGTTGAAGGTCTTCGGGGGAGGGATACACAGACTCGGATATCGCACGAGCCAGATATGAATATTTTCATTTACTCACGTCCTCTTGTCTACGACCTCCTCAACTTTGCTTTTTTCATCATGTCTCGCGACCTGAGTTTCAAAATCACGAGTTTTCAATTCCATATCATAACTAGCGTTGTTACCTTCGATTCGCATGTTTGAACACAGAAATCCAATATTACACGAGACAGGTATGAACATTTTAATTTACTCACGCACTCTTGTCTAGGACCTCCTCAAGTTTGCTGTTTTCATCATGTCTCTCGACCTGAGTTTCAAAATCATGAGATTTCAATTCCATATCATAACTAGCATTTTTACCTTCAATTGGCCTGTTTGAACACAAAAATCCGATATTACACGAGACAGGTATGAACATTTTAATATACTCACGCGCTCTTGTCTACAACCTCCTCAAGTTTTCTTTTTTCATCGTGTCTCTCGACCTGAGTTTCAAAATCGTGATTTTTCAATTCCATATCATAAGTAGTATTGTTACCTTCGATTCGCATGTTTGAACACAAAAATCCAATGTCACACGAGCCAGGTATGAACATTTTCATTTACTCACGCGCTCTTGTCTACGACCTCCTCAAGTTTGCTTTTTCCATCATGTCTCTCGACCTGAGTTTCAAAATCGAAATTTTTGAAATCCATATCATAAGTAGTGTTTTTACCTTCGATTGGCAAGTTTGAACACAAAAATCCGATATTACACGAGACAGGTATGAACATTTTAATTTACTCACGCGCTCTCGTCTACGACCTCCTCAAGTTTTCTTTTTTCATCATGTCTCTCGACCTGAGTTTCAAAATCGTGAGTTTTCAATTCCATATCATAACTAGCATTGTTACCTTCAATTCGCATGTTTGAACACAAAAATCCGATGTCACACGAGCCAGGTATGAACATTTTGATTTACTCACGCGCTCTTGTCTACGACCTCCTCAACTTTGCTTTTTTCTTAATGTCTCTCGACCTAAGTTTAAAAATCGTGATTTCTCAATTTGATATCGTAGATAGCATACTTAGCTTCAATTCGCATGCTTGAACACAGAAATCCGATATCACACGAGCCAAGTATGTACATTTTCTTTTACTCACGCGCTCTTGTCTACGACCTCCTCAACTTTGCTTTCTTCTTTATGTTTCTCTACCTGAGTTTCAAAATCGTGATTTTTCAGTTCCATATCATAACTAGCGTTGTTACCTTCGATTCGCATGTTTGAACAAAGAACCCCGATATAGCACGTGCCAGATATGAACATTTTCATTTACTCACGCCCTCTTGTCTACGACCTCCTCAAGTTTGCTTTTTCCATCATGTCTCTCGACCTGAGTTTCAAAATCGAGATTGTTCAAATCTTTATCATAACTAGCGTTTTTACCTTCGATTCGCATGTTTGAACATAAACATCCGATATTACACGAGACAGGTATGAACAATTTAATTTACTCACGTGCTCTTGTCTACGACCTCCTCAAGTTTGCTTTTTTTATCATGTTTCTCGACCTGAGTTTCAAAATCTTGAGTTTTCAATTCCATATCATAACTAGCATTGTTACCTTCAATTCGCATGTTTGAACACAAAAATCCGATGTCACACGAGCCAGGTATGAACATTTTGATTTACTCACGGGTGTCAGAACCAAGGATAAAAGATAGAGTGATGGAAGAAGGATAGAGAAGAATGGATGTATAAGATAGAGAAAGAAAGAGAATGGATACAAGATATTTAATGAGAGCTAAAGACTGGTGTTGATTCGAATTGATTTGAGAATACATGTATGCGCTTATTTATAGGTTCCTATAGAATAGCTTAGAGATTTCTAGAATGTTCTAGGACATTCTAGAACATTCTAGAATAATCTAGAGTTTTTACAATAATCAATGTAATACAAGAAGTAGCTTTTATTGTTTCATATAACAATAAGCTATCTTAATGGTTGAGGTTTTCAGGTATGAATTACAAGGTTCGAGGTTCAAGTCCGGGTGACACCATAATGGTCATGTGTTCATGACACTATCCCTCCTTCGAGAACGCCGAGTGGAAGTCGGCGTTAACATTTTTGGGCCGGGCTTGTTTGGATAGTGACGATGGAAGTCATTGACCAGAGCTTCAGCATTACAAACGTTATCGATGTGTTCCCAAGTGCGATCACTCGGAGGATAACCAAGCCAATCAACTAGATAATAAAGCTTATTGCGCACAATCTTAGAATCGAGAATAGCAGCTACCTCATATTCGGGGCCGTCCACAAGTTGTACAGAAGGTGGTGGTGGCACGACACGATCAGGAATTAAAGAGGTGTGGCAAGGTTCCAAAAGAGAGCTATGAAAGACAGGGTGTGTTGTAGTCGGTGGAGGTGATGCGCCGCACTAGGGTTTCGTGACACCTCGGGAAGATCCAGTATACACCATCGAGGGTGGTTGCCGGTGTAGGCAAAGAAAGGTGTAACTTTGGTAGAAGAGTGGACCGTGTTGTTGTATGCAAACTCAGCAAGATGTAAAATTTTACTCCAATCATCTTGTTGATAACTAATGAAACATCGAAGATATTGCTCGAGCGTTTGATTTGTGCGCTCTGTTTGTCCGTCAGTTTGTGGATGATAAGCCGAAGAGAGTTTGCAAGAGATTTTGAGGCCTGCCCATAGGTGCTTCCAAAAGTGTGAGATAAATTGAGGACCTCGATCGCTAATAATATCATTCGGGAGACCATGATGGCGAAACACTTCACGCATAATGAGATCTGCAGTTTCTTCACTATTGATGGTCTTTACACATGGTACAAAATGTGCCATCTTGGTGAACCGATCCACTACTGTTAAAATAGTATCAAAGCCTTTGGAAGGTGGCAGATCCGTAAAGAAATCCATAGAAATAGACTGCCATGGCTTGTTGGGAGGGGGTAATGGTTGTAGTAAGCCATAAGGGTGATGCCGGGGTATTTTGGCGCGACAACAGGTGTCACAAGTGCGAACATAATCTTCGACAAATTTTTGCAAGTGAGGCCACCAAAACGAATGTTTCACCAGCTCAATGGTCTTGGAAATACCAAAATGTCCAACCATGGGGGCATCATGACAATTTTCCAACACTTGAAGTCGGGGTGATCCGTCGGGGACGTAAAGGAGATTCTTGTAGAAGAGTAAACCATCTTGCCACTTGAAGTCCTTATAATGTTGAGATGACCCTGGCAATGTGGAGCAAGATGGACGACTTGAACCACGGTGGGCTAAGACATCCTTAGCAAAATCATCCAAATGAAGTTGTTGCCGAATAGTGTCAAGAAGGGTAGAATCAAGTGGTGTGGCATAAATTGTTGTTACCTGTAGCTTTGATGGCCCGAGGAGAGTTTGCTTTTGATTGTCAAAGGCCAGATCTCCAGGTCGAAGTGCTAGATACGAACGCCGAGACAGAGCATCTGCTTTCCCTTGTTGTTTTCCGGGGCGAAAAATGATCTTGAAATCGAAACGCGTTAGAAATTGGGCCCACCGAGCTTGTCGTCTATTTAATACTCGAGTTGTTTGAAAATATGTGAGATTTTTGTGATCACTATAAATGATAATCTGATGAGGTGATCCTTCTAGAAAATGACGCCATTGCTCGAATGAGTCGACCACAGCTAGTAACTCCTTGTCATGCACCTCATAGTTTATCTCCGAAACAGTAAACTTTCTCGAGTGAAACGCGACTGTATGTATCTGCCCGTCCTCGCCTGGTTGTGATAGGATACTCCCCAATGCATCCGCCTCAATAGTAAATGGCTTTTCAGGATCAATATGTGCTAGGATGGGTGCTGATGTGAACGCCTCTTTTAGCTGCGTAAAAGCCTTGTCCGCTTCGATACTCCAAAAAAATGCTTGATTTTTCTTGGTGAGTTGAGTAAGGGGCAACACAATGCTTGAATAATTATGTATGAATTTGCAATAGAAGTTCGCAAATCCGAGGAAACACTGGACATCCCGAACTGAGCATGGGGGTTTCCATTCCAATATTGTTTGGACTTTTGTCGGGTCCATGAAAACACCCTGGGATGAAATAGTGTATCCCAAAAATTCGACTTGTTTGCAATCAAAACTGCATTTCTCAAGTTTGGCATAAAGACCATACTTCCTTAGGCGTTCAAGTACTTGCCGCACATGTATATCATGCTCCCCCTGTGTTTTAGAGTAAATCAATAGATCATCTAGGTAGAGGATTAGAAAAATATCCAAGAAATCCCGGAAGATGTCATTTGCCATATGTTGGAATACGGCAGGTGCATTTGTGAGCCCGAAAGGCATGACTGTATACTCGAAATGACCACACCGAGTACGAAATGCTGTTTTCCACTCATCTCCTGGCCGAATTCGAACAAGATTATATGCACCCCTTAGATCAATTTTGGTAAAATGCTTTGCCCCACCAATGCGTTCTAAGAGATTGGAGATTAAAGGTAAAGCATACCTATTCCTTATGGTGACTTTATTTAAGCCTCGATAGTCCACGACCAAACGAAGGGAGCCGTCCTTTTTCTTCACAAAAAAGATAGGAGCACCAGCTGGAGACTTTGAATGTCGAATAAACCCATGTGCAAGATTTTCCTCGATGTATTCTCGAAGAACCTCAAGCTCAGTGGGTGATAAATTGTAAATCGGACCCCACGGAGGCTCTTTTCCTGGTTGGAGATCAATAGGACAGTCGTACGGCCGATGCTTTGGAAGAACACTAGCTTTGACTTTGTCGAAAACATCAGCATAGTCTTGATATTTTTTGGGAATTTGGATGTCTGAATTCCCTTGAGTGACACTAGAAGGTGTCACTGATACTGCAAATAAGAAAAGGTCCTCCTTGCCTCCCACTTGGTGCAATTGTTGCAATGTGATGGCTAAAATTTGATGAGAAGGATATGGTGCATCGGTAGAACTATATACCTTGGGAGGATAATCCCGAGTTCGATCCTTGACAATGATATTTTCTGCTAAAGGGCACCTAATTTCTCGCTTCCTCCAATCGATTCTAGGGTTATGTAGCTCGAACCATGGCAAACCGAGGACAATTGGATGCTCAGGACTACGGATTATGTTAAAGGAAACTACACATCCTAAATCACCCAAGAGTATGTGTATTGGCTCAGACTCTTCAAATATCTTCCTGGAAGCTATGGGGCGTCCATCAATCACTACTACGGAAACTGGACAAGGAAGTGTATGCAAGGATATTTGGTGTTTTTGGGCAAAATCTCTATCCATGAAACAAGAATTGGCTCCAGTATCTAAGAGGGCTTGGACTTGAGGTTGACAACTGGGTGTCCTAACTTGTACTAGGGCTGAGAAGACTCTACTAACATGCTTGGAAGAAATGGAACCCACACTAGGTTGTACATATCTAGGGTTGTCCAACCAAATGGCTCCTATTTTGGCCGGACTTATTCGTTTGACTCCTCTTCTAATTGGCTTAGGACTTCAAAATTATTGGACAAGGGTGGATTATTCATAATATTAGATTCACTAACTACTTCTAAAATGTTGGACTCATTTTTATTGTCATAGTGAATTTGATTTACTTGACGTCTCAACCTACGGGAGCAATGAATGGCTATATGTCCTGGACCTCCACAATATAAGCACAGATGGTTTGCTCGACGACGTTGCTTCTCTTCGTCTGACAACGGTCCTCGTCGTTGAGTCATATCGATCTCCATGGGTGTAGGACTATCCATTGGGACTGGACTACGTGTTTGCCTTGGAGTTGGAGCAGGGCTATACATTTGCCTTGGGGATGATTGCGCCGTTACTGATTCATAACTTGGTGTGAATCTAGATCTTGTTATTTGTTGTTGTCGCTCACATCGACGCTCAAAAAGGCGATTATCACACCGTATTGCTCGACTAATAGCTTCTGTAAGTGACCTTGGATCCTCGGGGAAGGTAAGAAGTAAGTCTTTGACATCACTACGAAGGCCTGAACGGAATTGCTCCATTAGGGCTTGTTCATCCCAAGGAATATCGCTTGCGATGAGACGGAAATTGGCAGCATATGTTGAAGCTGGTTGATCATCTTGACGAAGTGTACGAATCTTGTTGATAGTTGTTCTCGCCCCATCAGTATCTCCGAAACAAGCCTTAAATTCCTTGATAAATTCCTCGAAATTATTCAGTAGAGGAGAATTGATCTCTAGCAATGGAGCAAACCACAACAACGCTATGCCAGTCAATAAAGTGCCCACTAGCCCGACTCGTGATGCATCTGTTGGATAACGTGCGGGATGCATTTGAATCACCAACCGTACTTGATTCAAAAAACCTCGGAAATGCGCCCTCGACCCATCAAATTTAGCTGGGAGGCTAATTTTGGGCTCCTTGATAAGTCCCTGACCTTCAACCCTTTGTTGTTGTAACACGACGATTGTCGACTCTAATTGTTGCACTCGTCGCGTGAACTCCTCTTGTTGTTGTTGCTTCTCTATAGTAACCTTTTGTAGATCCCCAGGTAGACGTTGATTCTCTACTTCAAGAGATGCGAACTTGGATTTAAGGTTCTCCATTTCTGCAACAAGGGAGAGATATTCGTCTGAGTTAATGGCAGCCATGGTTTCAGGATGGTTACAAAGGAGGATAAGAGAGACAGAGAGAGAGACAGAGACTTCGAATCAAACTGTCAGAACCAAGGATAAAAGATAGAGTGATGGAAGAAGGATAGAGAAGAATGGATGTATAAGATAGAGAAAGCAAGAGAATGGATACAAGATATGTAATGAGAGCTAAAGACTGGTGTTGATTCGAATTGATTTGAGAATACATGTATGCGCTTATTTATAGGTTCCTATAGAATAACTTAGAGATTTCGAGAATGTTCTAGAATGTTCTAGACCTAGAATGCTCTAGGACATTCTAGAACATTCTAGAATAATCTAGATTTTTTACAATAATCAATGTAATACAAGAAGTAGCTTTTATTGTTTCATATAACAATAAGCTATCTTAATGGTTGAGGTTTTCAAGTATGAATTACAAGGTTCGAGGCTCAAGTCCGGGTGATGCCACAATGGTCATGTGTTCATGACAACGGGCTCTTGTCTACGACCTCCTCAAGTTTGCTTTTTTCATCATGTCTCTTGATCTGAGTTTCAAAATCATGAATTTTCAATTGCATATCACAACTAGCGTTGTCACCTTCAATTTGCATGTTTGAACACAAAAATCTGATGTCACACGAGCCAGGTATGAACATTTTCATTTACTCACGCGCTCTTGTCTACGACCTCCTCAACTTTGCTTTTTTCATCATGTCTCGCGACATGACGTTCAGAATCTTGAGTTTTCAATTCCATATCATAACTAGCGTTTTTACCTTCGATTCGCATGTTTGAACACAAAAATCCGATGTCAGACGAACCACGTATGAACATTTTCATTTACTCACGCGCTCCTGTCTACGACCTCCTCAACTTTACTTTTTTCATCATGTGTCGCGACCTAAGTTTCAGAATCCTGAGTTTTCAATTCCATATCATAACTAGCGATGTTAGCTTCAATTCGCATGCTTGAACACAAAAATCCGATGTCACACGAGCTAGGTATGAACATTTTCATTTACTCAGTCGTTCTTGTCTACGACCTCCTCAACTTTAATTTTTTCTTCATGTCTCTTAACTTAAGTTTACAAATCCTGATTTTTCAAATCCATATCATAACTAGCATTTTTACCTTCGATTCGCATGTTTGAACACAAGAATCCGATATTAGACGAGACAGGTATAAACATTTTAATTTACTCAAGCGCTCTTGTCTTCGACCTCCTCAACTTTGCTTTCTTCATCATGTCTCTCGACCTGAGTTTCAAAATCTTGGGTTTTCAATTGCATATCATAACTAGCAGTGTTTCCTTCGATTCGCATGTTTGAACACAAAAATCCAATGTCACACGAGCTAGGTTTGCACATTTTCATTTACTCACGCGCTCTTGTCTACGACCTCCTCAAGTTTGCTTTTTTCATCATGTCTCTCGACCTGAGTTTCAAAATCGTGATTTTTCAAATCCATATTATAACTAGCTTTTTTAACTTCAATTCCCATGTTTGAACACAAAAATCCGATGTCAGACGAGCCAGGTATGAACATTTTCATTTACTCACGCGCTCTTGTCTACGACCTCCTCAACTTTGCTTTTTTCATCATGTCTCGCGACCTGACGTTCAGAATCCTGAGTTTTCAATTCCATATCATAACTAGCGTTTTTACCTTCGATTCGCATGTTTGAACACAAAAATCCGATGTCAGACGAAGCACGTATGAACATTTTCATTTACTCACGCGCTCTTGTCTACGACCTCCTTAACTTTGCTTTTTTCATCATGTGTCGCGACCTAAGTTTCAGAATCCTGAGTTTTCAATTCCATATCATAACTAGCGATGTTAGCTTCAATTCGCATGCTTGAACACAAATATCCGATGTCACACGAGCCAGGTATGAACATTTCATTTACTCAGTCGTTCTTGTCTACGACCTCCTCAACTTTAATTTTTTCTTCATGTCTCTTAACTTAAGTTTCAAAATCCTGATTTTTCAAATCCATATCATAACTAGCGTTTTTACCTTCGATTCCCATGTTTGAACACAAGAATCCGATATTAGACGAGACAGGTATGAACATTTTAATTTACTCAAGCGCTCTTGTCTTCGACCTCCTCAACTTTGCTTTTTTCTTAATGTCTTTCGACCTGAGTTTAAAAATCGTGATTTCTCAATTCGATATCATAGATACCGTACTGAGCTTCAATTCGCATGCTTGAACACAAAAATCCGATGTCACACGACCCAGGTCTGAACATTGTCATTTACTCACGCGCTCTTGTCTACGACCTCCTCAACTTTGCTTATTTCATAATGTCTCCTGACCTGAGGTTCAGAATCCTAAGTTGGCAATTCCATATCATAACTAGCGTTGTTACCTTCCATTCGCATGTTTGAACACCAAAATCTGATATCACACAAGCTAGGTATGAACTCATTTACCTACACGCTGTTGTCTATGACCTCCTCCACTTTGCTTTTTTCTTCATGTCTCTCGACCTGAGTTTCAAAATCATGACTTCTCTATTCAATATCGTAGATAGCTTCCTTAGCTTCAATTTGCATGCTTGAACTCAAAAATCCGATATCACACGAGCCAGGTATGTACATTTTCATTTATTCACGCGCTCTTGTCTACGACCTCCTCAACTTTGCTTTGTTCTTTATGTTTCTCTAGCTCAGTCTCAAAATCATGATTTTTCAGGTCCATATCATAACTAGCGTTGTTACCTTTGATTCGCATGTTTGAATACAGAACCCTGACATAGAACGTGCCAAATATGAACATTTTCATTTACTCACGCCCTCTTGTCGACGACCTACTCAACTTTGCCTTTTTCTTGATGTCTCTCAATCTGAGTTTCAAAATCGTGATTTTTTGAATCTATATCATAACTAGCATTTTTAACTTCGATTCGCATGTTTGAACACAAGAATCCGATATTACACGAGCCAGGTATAAACATTTTAATTTACTCACGCGCTCTTGTCTAGTGCCTCCTCAAGTTTGCTTTTTTCATCATGTCTCTCGACCTGAGCTTCAGAATCGTGATTTTTAATTAGATATCATAAATAGCACTATTACCTTCGAATCGCATGTTTGAACACAAAAATCCGATATCACATGAGCCGGGTATGAACATTTTCATTTACTCACACCGTCTTGTCTACGACCTCCTCAACTTTGCCTTTTTCATCATTTCTCGCGACCTGTCAATTCCATATCATAACTAGCACTTTTACCTTCTATTCGCATGTTTGAACACAGAGCTCCGATATTGCATGTGCTAGATATGATAATTTTCATTCACTCACGCCCTCTTGTCTACGACCTCCTCAATTTTGCTATATTCTTCATGTCTCTCGACCTGAGCTTCAAAAGCGTGATTTTTCAGTTTCATATGATAACTAGAATTGTTACATTCGATTCGCACGTTTGAACACAAAACTCGGATATCGCACGAGCTAGATATGAACATTTCAAAATAATGAGTTTTTAATTCCATATCATAATTAGCGTTGTTACCTTCGTTTCGCATGTTTGAACACAAAAATACGATGTCACACGAGCCAGGTATGAACATTTTCATTTACTCATGCGCTCTTGTCTACGACCTCCTCAAGTTTGCTTTTTTCATCATGTCTCTCGACCTAAGCTTCAAAATCGTGATTTTTCAATTAGATATCATAAATAACGTACTTAGCTTGAATTCGCATGTTTGAACACAAAAATCCGATATCACAAATGCCAGGTATGAACATTTTTATTTACTTACGCCGTCTTGTCTACGACCTCCTCAAGTTTGCTTTTTTCATCATGTCTCGCGACTTGAGTTTGGAAATCGTGAGTTTTCAATTCTATATCATAACTAGCACTGTTACCTTCTATTAGCTTGTTTGAACACAGAGCTCCGATATTGCATGTGCCAAATATGATAATTTTCATTTACTCACGCCCTCTTGTCTATGACCTCCTCAACTTTGCTATTTTCTTCATGTCTCTCGACCTGAGCTTCAAAATCGTGATTTTTCAGTTTCATATTATAACTAGCATTGTTACATTCGATTCACATGTTTGAATATCGCACGAACCAGATATGAACATTTTCATTTACTCACGTCCTGTTGTCTACGACCTCCTCAACTTTGCTTTTTTCTTCATGTCTCTTGACCTGAGTTTCAAAATCGTGATTATTTAATTCGATATTGTAGATAGTGTACTTAGCTTCAATTCGCATGCTTGAACACAGAACTCCGATATCGCACGAGCCAGGTATGAACATTTTCATTTATTCATGCACTCTTGTCTAGGACCTCCTCAAGGTTGTTTTTTTCATCATATCTCTCGACCTGAGTTTCAAAATCGAGATTTTTCAAATACATATCATAACAACCGTTGTTTGCTTCGATTCGCATGTTTGAATACAGAACCCCAACATTCCACGTGCCAGATATGAACATTTTGATTTACTCACGCCGTCTTGTATACTAACCTCCTCAACTTTACTTTTTTCTTCACGTCTCTCGACCTGAGTTTCAAAATCGTGATATCGTAGATAGTGTACTTAGCTTCAATTCGCATGCTTGAACATAGAACTCCGATATCGCACCAGCCAGATATAAACATTTTTATTTACTCACACGCTCTTGTCTACGACCTCCTCAGCTTTGCTTTTTTCTTCATGTCTCTCTACCTGAGTTTTAAAATCGTGATTATTCAGTTCCATATAATAACTAGCTTTGTTATCTTCGATTCGCATTTTTGAACACAAAAATCCGATAGCACATGAGCCAGGTATGAACATTTTCATTTACTCACGCGCTCTTGTCGACGACCTCCTCAACTTTGATTTTTTCTTCATGTCTCTCGACCTAAGTTTCAAAATTGTGATTTTTCAAATCCATATCATAACTACCGTTTTTACCTTCGATTCACATGTTTTAGCACAGAAATCCAATATTGCACGAGCCAGGTATGAACATTTTCATTTACTCACGCGCTCTTGTCTACGACTTCCTCAAATTTGCTTTTTTAATCATGTCTCTCGACCTAAGCTTCAATATCATGATTTTTCAATTAGATATCATAGATAGCGTACTTAGCTTCAATTGACATTTTTGAACACAAAAATCCGATGTCTCACGAGCCAAGTATGAATATTTTCATTTACTCACGTTGTCCCTTCTATGAACTCCTCAACTTTGCTTTTTTCATCATGTCTTGCAACTTGAGATTAGCAATCGTGAGTTTTCAATTCCATATCATAAGTAGCATTGTTACCTTCTATTTGCATGTTTGAACACAGAACTCCGATATTGCACGTGCCAGATAAGATAATTTGTTCATTTACTCACACCCTCTTGTCTACGACCTCCTCAACTTTGCTATTGTCTTTATGTCTCTCGACCTGCTCTTCAAAATCATGATTTTTCAGTTTCATATTATAACTAGCGTTGTTATATTCGACATAGAACTCGTATATCGCACGAACAGGATATGAACATTTTCATTTACTCACGTCCTCTTGTCTACGACCTCCTCAACTTTGCTTTTTTCATCATGTCTCGCGACCTGAGTTACAAACTCATGAGTTTTCAATTCTATATCATAACTCGCGTTGTTACCTTTGATTCGCATGTTTGAACACAAAAATCTGATACTACACGAGACAGGTATGAACATTTTAATTTACTCTCGCGCTCTTGTCTACGACCTCCTCAAGTTTGCTTTTTTCATCATGTCTCTCGACCTGAGTTTCAAAATCTTGAATTTTCAATTCCATATCATAACTAGCGTGGTTACCTTCAATACGCATGTTCGAACATAAAAATCCGATGTCACACGAGCCAAGTCTGAACATTTTCATTTACTCACGCGCTCTTGTCTATGACCTCCTCAACTTTGCTTTCTTCATAATGTCTCGCGACCTGACGTTCAGAATCGTTAGTTGTCAACTCCATATCATAACTAGCGAGCCTGGTATGAACACGAGCCTGGTATGAACATTTTAATTTACTCACGCCCTCTTGTGTACGACTTCCTCAATTTTTCTTTTTTTATCATGTCTCTCGACCTAAGTATCAAAATCTTGATTTTTCAATTCGATATCGTAGATAGCGTAGTTAGCTTCGATTCCTCTGTTTGAACACAAAAATCCGATATGACACGAGCCAGGTATGAACATTTTCATTTACTCACGCGCTCCTGTGTGCGACCTCCTTAACTTTGCTTTTTACATCATGTCTCGCGGCCTAAGTTTAAAAGTCATGAGTTTTCAATGCCATATCTTATCTAGCGGTGTTACCTTCAATTCGCATCTTTGAACACAAAAATCCGATGTCACACGAGCCATGTCTAAACATTTTCATTTACTCACGCGCTCTTGTTTACGACCTCCTCCACTCTACTTTTTTCATCCTGTCTCGCGACCTGACTTTCAAAATCATGAGTTTTCCATTCCATGAGTCTCGCGACCTCCTCAAGTTTTCTTTTTTCATCATGTCTCTCGACCTAACTTTCGAAACCATGAGTTTTCAATTCTATATCATAACTAGCATTGTTACCTTCGATTCGCATATTTGAACACAAAAATCCGATGTCACACGAGCCACGTATAAACATTTTGATTTACTCACGTGCTCTTGTCTACGACCTCCTCAACTTTGCTTTTTTCATCATGTCTCGCGACCTGAGGTTCAGATTCCTGAGTTTTCAATTCCATATCATAGTTAGCGATGTTACCTTCCATTCGCCTGTTTGAACACAAAAATCTGATATTACACCAAACATGTATGATAATTTTCATTTACTCACGCGCTCTTGTCTACGACCTCCTCAACTTTGCTTTTTTCTTCATTTCTCTCGACCTAAGTTT
The DNA here is from genome assembly GCF_043228905.1 of Azolla caroliniana. Lineage (NCBI taxonomy): Eukaryota > Viridiplantae > Streptophyta > Polypodiopsida > Salviniales > Salviniaceae > Azolla > Azolla caroliniana. The sequence continues at coordinate 92,563 of NW_028230487.1, read as the reverse complement.
CAATATCGTGATTTCTTAATTCGATATTATAGATAGCGTACTTAGCTTCAATTCGCATGCTTGAACACAAAAATCCGATATCACACGAGCCAGGTATGTACATTTTCATTTACTCGGGCGTTCTTGTCTACGACCTCCTCAACTTTGCTTTTTTCTTTATGTCTCTCAACCTGAGTTTCAAAATCGTGATTTTTCACTTCCATATCACAACTAGCGTTGTTTCCTTCTATTTGCATGTTTGAACACAGAACCCCGATATTGCACGTGCCAAATATGAACATTTTCATTTACTCACGCCGTCTTGTCTACTAACCTCCTCAACTTCGCTTTTTTCTTCATGTCTCTCGACCTGAGTTTCAAAATCGTGATTTGTCAATTCGATATTGTAGATAGTGTACTTACCTTCAATTCGCATTGTTGAACACATAACTCCGATATCGCACCAGCCAGATAGAAACATTTTTATTTACTCACGCGCTCTTGTCTACGACGTCCTCAACATTGCTTTTTTCTTCATGTCTCTCTACTTGACTTTCAAAACCGAGATTTTTCAGTTCCATATAATAACTAGCTTTGTTATCTTTGATTCGCATTTTTGAACACAAAAATCCGATAGCAAACGAGCCAGGTATGAACATTTTCATTTACTCACGCGCTCTTGTCGACGACCTCCTCAACTTTTCTTTCTTCTTTATGTTTCTCTACCTCCTCAACTTATGCGTTGTTACATTCGATTCGCATGTTTCAACACAAAACTTGGATATCGCACGAGCCAGATACGAACATTTTCGTTTACTCACGCCCTCTTGCCTACGACCTCCTCAACTTTGCTTTTCTCATCATGTCTCTCGACCTAAGCTTCAAAATCGTGAGTTTAGAAATCATGAGTTTTCAATTCCATATCATAACTAGCATTGTTACCTTCTATTCGCATGTTTGAACACAGAACTCCGTTATTGCACGTGCCAAATATGATAATTTTCATTTACTCAGTTTTTCAGTTTCATATCATAACTAACGTTGTTACATTGGATTCGCATGTTTGAACACAGACTCGGATATTGCTCGAGCGAGATATGAACATTTTCATTTACTTACGCGCTCTTGTCTACGACATCCTCAACATTGCTTTTTTCATCATGTCTGTCGACCTAAGTTTCAAAATCAGGATATTTCAATTAGATATCGTAGATAGCGTTGTTAGCTTCAATTCGCATACTTGAACAGAAAAATCCGATATCACAGCAGCCAGGTATTTACGTTTTCATTTACTGACGCGCTCTTGTCTCCCTACTTGAGTCACGCCCTCTTGTCTATGACATGCTCAACGTTACCTTTTTCATCATGTCTCTCGACCTAACGCTCAAAATCTTGAGTTTTCAATTCCATATCATAACTCGCGTTGTTTCCTTCGATTCGCATGTTTGAACACAAAAATAGCGTACTTAGCTTGACTTCGCATGTTTGAACACAAAAATCCGATATCACACGAGCCAGGTATGAACATTTTCATTTACTCGCGCCGTCTTGTCTACGACCTCCTCAACTTTGCTGTTTCATCATGTCTCGCGACTTGAGTTTGGAAATCGTGAGTTTCCAATTCCATATCATAAGTAGCATTGTTACCTTCTATTCGCATGTTTGAACACAGAACGCCGATATTGCATGTGCCAGATATGATAATTTTCATTTACTCACGCCCTCTTGTCTACGACCTCCTCAACTCTGCTATTTTCTTCATGTCTCTCGACCTGAGAGTCAAAATCATGATTTTTCAGTTTCATATCATCACTAGCGTGATTATATTCGATTCGTATGTTTGAACACAGAACTCGGATATCGCACGAGCCAGATATGAACTTTTTCGTTTAGTCACGTAGTCTTGTCTACGACCTCCTCAACTTTGCTTTTTTCATCATGTCTCACGACCTGAGTTTCAAAATCATGAGTTTTCAATTCCATATCATAACTCGCATTGTTTCCTTCGATTTGCATGTTTGAACACAAAATTTCGATATTACACGATACAGGTATGAGCATTTTAATTTACTCACACGCTCTTGTCTACGACCTCCTCAAGTTTGCTTGTTTCATCATGTCTCTTGACCATAGTTTAAAAATCATGACTGTTCAATTCCATATCCTAACTAGTGTTAGTACCTTCAACTCGCATGTTTGAACACAAAAATCCGATGTGACACGATCCATGTATGAACATTTTAATTTACTCACGCGCACTTGTCGACGACCTCCTCAAGTTTGCTTTTCTCATCATTTTTCTCGACCTAAGGCTCAAAATCCTGAGTTTTCAATTCGATATCGCGGATAGCGTACTTAGCTTCAATTCGAAAACTTCAACACAGAACTCCGATATCGCACGAGCCAGATATCAACATTTTCATTTACTCACGCGCTCTTGCCTACGACCCCCTTAGCTTTGCTTTTTTCTTGATGTCTCTCTACCTGAATTTTAAAATCGTGATTTTTCATTTCCAGATAATAACTAGCTTTATTATATTCGATTCGCATTTTTGAACACAAAATTCCGATAGCACACGAGCCAGGTATGAACATTTTCATTTACTCACGCGCTCTTCTCTACGACCTCCTCAACTTTGATTTTTTCTTCACTTCTCTCAACCTGAGTTTCAAAATCGTGATTTTCAAATCCATATCATAACTAGCGTTTTTACCTTCCATTCGCATGTTTCAACACAGAAATCCGATACTACACGAGCCAGGTATGAACATTTTCATTTACTCACGCGCTCTTGTCAACGACTTCCTCAACTTTGCTTTTCTCATCATGTCTCTCGACGTAAGCTTACTTAGCGTACTTCACTTCAATTCGCATGTTTGAACACAAAAATAGCGTACTTAGCTTCAATTGGCATGTTTGAACACAAAAATCCGATATCACACGAGCCAGGTATAAACATTTTCATTTACTCACGCCGTCTTGTCTACGACCTCCTCAACTTTGCTTTTTTCATCATGTCTGTCGACCTAAGTGTCAAAATCGTGATTTTTCAATTTGATATCGTAGATATCGTAGTTAGCTTCGATTCGCATGTTTGAACACAAAATTTCCATATCACACGAGCCAGGTATGAACATTTTCATTTACTCACGCACTCTTGTCTACGACCTCCTCAACTTTGATTTTTTCTTCATGTCTATCTACCTGAGTTTCAAAATCTTGATTTTTAAAATCCATATCATAACTAGCGTTTTTACCTTCCATTCGATTGATTTAACACAGAAATCTGATATTGCACGAGCCAGATATGAACATTTTCATTTACTCATGCACTCTTGTCTATAACCTCCTCAACTTTGCGTTTTTCATCATTTCTCTCAACTTGAGTGTCAAAATCGTGATTTTTCAATTCGATATCATAGATAGCGTAGTTAGCTTCGATTCACATGTTTGAACACAAAAATCCGATATCACACGAGCCAGGTACGAACATTTTCATTTACTCACGCCGTTTTGTCTACGACCTCGTCAACTTTGCTTTCTTCATCATGTCTCACGACTTGAGTTTGGAAATCGTGAGTTTTCAAATCCATATCATAACTAGAACGGTTACCTTCTATTCGCATGTTTGGACACAGACCTCCGATATTGCTCGTGCTAGATATGAACATTTTCATTTACTCACGCCCTCTTGTCTATGACCTCCTCAACTTTGCTATTTTCTTCATGTCTCTCGACCTGAGCTTCAAAATCATGATTTTTCAGTTTCATATCATAACTAGCATGATTACATTCGATTCGCATGTTTGAACACAGAACTCGGATATCGCACGTGCCAGGTATGAACATTTTCATTTACTCACGTCCTCCTGTCTACGACCTCCTCAACTTTGCTTTTTTCATCAAGTGTCACGACCTAAGTTTCAAACTCATGAGTTTTCAATTCCATATGATAATTGCGTTGTTACCTTCGATTCGCATGTTTGAACACAAAAATCCGATATTACACGAGACCGGTATGAACATTTTAATTTACTCACGCGCTCTTGTCTACGACCTCCTCAAGTTTGCTTTTTTAATCATGTCTCTCGACCTGAGTTTCAAAGTCATGAGTTTTCAATTCCATATCATAACTAGCATTGTTACCTTCGATTCGCATGTTGGAACCCAAAAATCCGATGTCACACGAGCCAGGTCTGAACATTTTCATTTACTCACGCGCTCTTGTCTACGACCTCCTCAACTTTGCTTTTTTCATAGTGTCTCGCGACCTGATGTTCAGAATCCCGAGTTCTCAATTCCATATCATAACTAGCGTTGTTACCTTCCATTAGCATGTTTGAACATAAATATCTGATATCATACAAGCCAGGTATGAACTCATTTACTCACGCACTCTTGTCTACGACTTCCTCAACTATGCTTCATTGTTCATGTCTCTCGACCTGAGTTTCAAAATCGTGATTTCTCAATTCGATATCGTAGATAGCGTACTTAGCTTCAATTTGCATTCTTGAACACAGAAATCCGATATCACACGAGCCAGGTATGTACATTTTCATTGACTCACGCGCTCTTGTCTACGACCTCCTCAACTTTGCTTTCTTCTTTATGTTTCTGTACCTGAGTTTCATAATCGTGATTTTCCAGTTCCATATCATAACTAGCGTTGTTACCTTCGATTCGCATGTTTGAACATAGAACTCCAATATAGCACGTGCCAGATATGAACATTTTCGTTTACTCACGCGCTCTTGGCTACGACCTCCTCAACTTTGCTTTTCTCATAATGTCTCGCAACTTGAGTTTAGAAATCATGAGTTTTCAATTCCATATCATAACTAGCGTTGTTACCTTCAATACGCATGTTTAAACACCAAAATCACAGATTACACGACCTAGGTATGAACATTTTGATTTACTCACAGACTCTTGTCTACGACCTCCTCAACTATGTTTTATTCAACATGTGTCTCGACCTAAGTTTCGAAATCATGAGTTTTTAATTCCATATCGTAACAAGCATTGTTACCTTCGATTCGCATGTTTGAACACAAAAATCCGATGTCACACGAGCCAGGTATGAACATTTGCATTTACTCACGCCCTCTTGTCTAAGACCTCCTCAACTTTGCTTTTTTACCATGTCTCGCGACCTAAGGTTCAAAATCCCGAGTTTTCAATTCCATATCATAACTAGTATTGTAACCTTCCATTCGCAAGTTTCAACATAAAAATCCGATATTACATGAGCCAGGTATAAACATTTTCATTTACTCACACGCTCTTGTCTACGACCTCCTCAACTTTTCTTTTTTCTGCATGTCTCTCTACCTGAGTTTCAAAATCGTGATTATTCAGTTCCATATCATAACTAGCGTTGTTACCTTCAATTCGCATGTTTGAACGCAAAAATTCGATATCACACGAGCTAGGTATGAACATTTTAATTTACTCACGCGCTCTTGTCGACAACCTCCTCACCTTTGCTTTTCTCATCATTTCTCTCGACCTAAGGTTCAAAATCCTGAGTTTTCAATTCGATATCGTGGATAGCGTACTTAGCTTCAATTCGAAACCTTGAACATAGAACTCCAATATCGCATGAGCGAGATATGAACATTTTCATTTACTCACGCGCTCTTGTCTACGACCTCCTAAGCTTTGCTTCTTTCTTCATGTCTCTCTACTTGAGTTTCAAAATCGTGATTTTTCATTTCCATATAATAACTAGCTTTGTTATCTTCGATTCGCATTTTTGAACACAAATATCCGATATCACACGAGCCAGGTATGAACATTTTCATTTACGACCTCCTCAACTTTTCCTTTTTCATCATATCTTGCGACTTGAGTTTCGAAATCGTGAGTTTTCAATTCCATAGCATAACAAGCATTGTTATCTTTTTTCAGTTTCATATCATAACTAGCATGATTACATTCGATTCGCATGTTTGAACACAGAACTCGGATATTGCACGAGCCAAATATGAACATTTTCATTTACTCACGACCTCCTCAACTTTGCTTTTTTCATCAAGTCTCACGACCTGAGTTTCAAAATCATGAGTTTTCAATTCCATATCATAACAAGCATTGTTACCTTCGATTCGCATGTTTGAACACAAAAATCCGATATTACACGAGACATGTATGAACATTTTAATTTACTCACGCGCTCTTGTGTACGACCTCCTCAAGTTTGCTTTTTTAATCATGTCTCTCGACCTGAGTCTTAAAGTCATGAGTTTTCAATTCCATATCATAACTAGCGTTGTTACTTTCGATTCGCATGTTTGAACACAAAAATCCGATGTCACACGAGCCAGGTCTGAACATTTTCATTTACTCACGCTCTCTTGTCTACAAACTCCTCAATTTTGCTATTTTCTTCATGTCTCTCGACCTGAGTTTCAAAATCTTTATTTTTCAATTCCATATCATAGATAGCGTACTTAGCTTCAATTCGCATGTTTGAACACAAAAATCGGATATCACACGAGCTAGGTATGAATATTTTCATTTACTCACGCGCTCATGTCTACGACCTCCTCAACTCTGCTTTTTTCATCATGTCTCTCGACCTAAGTTTCAAAATCCTAATTTTCCAATTCGATATCGTAGATACCGTACTTAGCTTCAATTTGCATGCTTGAACATAAAACTCCAATATCGCACGAGCCAGATATGAACATTTTCATTTACTCACGCGCTCTTGTCTACGACCTCCTAAACTTTGCTTTTTTTATCATGTCTTTCTACCTGAGTTTCAAAATCGTGATTTTTCAGTTCCATATAATAACTAGCTTTGTTACCTTCGATTCGCATGTTTGAACACAAAAATCCGATATCACACAAGGTAGGTATGAACATTTTCATTTACTCATGCGCTCTTGTCTTCGACCTCCTCAACTTGATTTTTTCTTCATGTCTCTCTACCTGAGTTTCAAAATCGTGATTTTTTAAATCCATATAATAACTAGCGTTTTTACCTTCCATTCGCATGATTTAACACAGAAATCTGATATTGCACGAGCGAGATATGAACATTTTCATTTAGTCACGCAGTCTTGTCTATAACCTCCTCAACTTTGCGTTTTCCATCATTTCTCTCGACTTGAGTGTCAAAATCGTGATTTTGCAATTCGATATCATAGATAGCGTAGTTAGCTTCGATTCACATGTTTGAACACAAAAATCCGATATCACACGAGCTAGGTATGAACATTTTCATTTACTCACGCCGTCTTGTCTACGACCTCCTCAACTTTGCTTTTTTCATCATGTCTCGCGACCTGAGTTTCAAAATCGTGAGTTTTCTATTCCATATCATAACTATCGTAGTTCGCTTTTATTCGTATATTTGAACACAAAAATCCGATACTGCACAAGGCAGGTATGGAAATTTTAATTTACTCACACGCTCTTGTCTAAGACCTCCTCAACTTTGCTTTTTTGATCATGTCTCTCTACCTCAGTCTCAAAATCATGAGTCTTCTATTCCATATGATAGGTAGCGTACTTAGCTTCAATTCGTATGTTTGAACACAAAAATCCGATATCACACGAGCCAGGTATGAACATTTTCATTTACTCACGTGCTCTTGTGTATGACCTCATCAACTTTGCTTTTTTCTTCATGTCTCTTGACCTGAGTTTCAAAATTGTGACTTCTCAATTCGATATCGTGGAGAGCGTACTTAGTTTCAATTCGCATGCTTGAACACAAAAATCCGATATCACACGAGCCAGGTATGTACATTTTCATTTACTCACGCGCTCTTGTCTACGACCTCCTCAACTTTGCTTTTTTCTTTATGTCTCTCTACCTGAGTTTCAAAATTGTGATTTTTCAGTTCCATATCATAACTAGGGTTGTTACCTTCGATTCGCATGTTTGAACACAGAACTCAGATATCGCACGAGCCAGATATGAACATTTTCATTTACTCACGCCCTCTTTTCTACGACCTCCTCAACTTTTCTTTTTTCATCATGTCTCGTGACCTGATTTTAGGAATCGTGGGTTTTCAATTCCATAGCATAACTAGCGTTGTTACCTTCGATTTGCATGTTTGAACAAAAAAATCCGTTTTTACACGAGCCAGGTATGAACATTTTAATTTACTCATGCATTCTTGTCCACAACCTCCTCAAGTTTGCTTTTTTCATCATGTCTCTCGACCTAAGTTTTAAAATCATGAGTTTTCAATACCATATCATAACTAGCGTTGTTACCTTCGATTCGCATGTTTGAACACAAAAATCCGATGTCACACGAGCCAGGTATGAAGATTTTCATTTACTCACGCCCTTTTGTCTACGACCTCCTCCACTTTGCTTTTTTCATCATGTCTCGCGACCTGAGGTTCAAAATCCTGAGTTTTCAAATCCATATCATAACTAGCGTTGTTACCTTCCATTCGCATGTTTGAACAGTAAGTCACACATGATGCATTAACAACAAATTAGCACATGGCACCATTAACTTAGGTATGTGGATGATGATACTGAACATAATGCATATGCTATGTATGATTGTCATGACAAAAATGTATGATACTGAACATAATGTATATGATATGTATAATTGTCATGACAAAAATGTATGATATTGAACATTATGATACTACTACATAGCTCATAATGAGCTAATGCATTATGATTGTCATAATGAACTACTAGCTCAACACACCCCAGTACTAGGTATATGGTTGTTTCTATATGATGTAATTTCTTTTGCATTTAAGTGTGAATGCATGTGCATAGAGGCCAATATTTAAATGTGAGTGCATATGCATGGTAGGTTGTTGTGAGTGTTTGCTTGTAATACTAAGACAAGTTTGTAATATTTACCAAGAAGTTCTGGTTGACACTAACACTTATAGGAAAATGGTTGGTTCTTTGGAAGTATATATATATCAACTCTAAATGGAAATGTAGAGGATGAAAATCTCTTTAGCTAAGTTGAACATAGACATCAATGTAGAAAGTCCTTTTTTGCAACAAATAATGCACATTCAATTACTTATATATAGATCCATGCCCTTGTTTTGTTGCACATGAATGCTCCCATTAAATTGAATCCTCTAAATACAATTACACTTTTATCGATATTGTGACCATCTTGTGTCACCCAATGGAAGTCCTTCATTCAATGCTAATTAGAATTACTAGGCTCCTTTCCTCTAGTTTTTTGAGTGATATGTCATAAGGTACCAACTTATTGCCTCGTTAATAATGCATCACTTTCCAATATCTTTCTACATTTTTTCTTTAAGCTTAAAAACTTCACACGGTCAAGGCCTCCAAACTGAATTGCTAGTTCTCCTCAAATTGTTGGATTCTTGTAATTAAAATAGATATTTAAAGATGGATTTTGAATCCCACAAACATACAAAACTGCAAACTCAATGCTTGGTGCAACAATCTCATTGTTTTGTGCTCGTTCTCACTTTCAATCCAAATACTAATAGGGTAATGAACATCACCAATTGAAATGTAAATATCTTTGCTTATTAGCATGGATTCACAAACAAAAGTTTTCAATTTTTGGGTATACTAGTGGATATCATTTTAAACCAATTGAAATGTAAATATCTTTGCTTATTTAGCATGAATTCACAAACAAAAGTTTCCAATTTTTGGGTATGCTAGTGGATATCATTTTAAATTTATCTTCTCTTTTTATCCCTAGTTGATATTATTCAGAGCCATGTCCAAGGTTGGAGTTTCCTTGTATATTTGCAAGTGATAACTCTTTTGGTGAGTATTTGGATTGAACACTGGAAATAGCTTAAGACATAACCTCTTCACATTTGTATAATCCATACATTTGCTTATGGTAATACGACAAGATTACCCACTCAAGCTTCAAAATTTTACCAAGATGAAAGCTTACCCATACATTTGCTTGCGGTAATCCAACAAGATTGTTCGCTCCAAACTAGTTGAAGCTTATCTATATTATCACAATCTATTTTGCCCATCAAATTAACTGCTCATTATTCTCAAATATAACCTTGCCTCTAAATGGTTTCAACCTTTATTGGCATTATTTAAACATGATAGCTACTAATTTACCTAAGTGTCTCTTGTTACTACACAATTGTATCCAAATAATCATCTCTATTTTAAACTCAATGCAGCTCAGCTTTCTTTCCTAATATGTCTCAATGGACATTTTCCAAACCATATTCCCATCCATGGAAGTGCATTTCTTGAAAAACAAAATCATGTACTACCTGCCAATCTATGCACATATACATTTGTTTCGGATTCCTCTCCATTGCCAAGTGTAATTTTCATGACGCACATCTCCTCGATCTATATGTACATAAACACATGTTCTCAATCTTGTGTAAAGCCAAAGCAACTTCCTTATTCTCTTCACTAATTTTCTTCCTTGAATTACATTATGCGAATAACAGAAGAGGCAAGATCCAAACTCAATAACTACTTTTGTTTGAGGCAATCATGCCCACCATTGTACCACTAGAATGATTAGCATATCTATCAACAAGACCAAGGTAAGCTATTGCAAGGAAATCTTTATTTTTTAATTAGCTACAAGACGCTTTTCTACTAATACTTCTCCCATGGTAACAAAATTGCTATTTTCATGGCTTTAACCAGCAATACTTTCAACTACTACAACGCTCGACATGAATATTCTTCACTTGTGTTTTTCTGTGTTGTGTATAAACATGCAAACATCATGTATTCTACACCTGAATTGTGACTAGGGATATATACTCTATGGATCGGTTACAATCACTTTTTTCAATTTCACAATTGATTGTTTAAACACTCTTCCATGTTGCAATACGGTCCAGGACCAAATTTACTTGTAGGCCGAGCAAATCAGTGATGATAAGGAGAAAAGGCATTTACATAAAGAGGTTAAAGCAGATTCACATTAGTTGGGAAATTACTAAAAAGAGCAATGATATGGATGAAAAATAAAGGATTATAGCAAGACATGAATATTCTTCACTTGAGTTTTTCTGTGCTGTGTATACACATGCAAACATCATGTATTCTACACCTGCATTGTGACTATGGATATATACATTATGGATCGGTTACAATCACTTTTTTCAATCTCACAATTGATTGTTTAAACACTCTTCCATGTTGCAATACGGTCCAGGACCGAATTTACTTGTAGGCCGAGCAAATCAGTGATGATAAGGAGAAAAGGCATTTACATAAAGAGGTTAAAGCAGATTCACATTAGTTGGGAAATTACTAAAAAGAGCAATGATATGGATGAAAAATAAAGGATTATAGCCAGACATGAATATTCGTCACTTGAGTTTTTCAGTGCTGTGTATAAACATGCAAACATCATGTATTCTACACCTGCATTGTGACTATGGATATATACATTATGGATCGGTTACAATCACTTTTTTCAATTTCACAATTGATTGTTTAAACACTCTTTCATGTTGCAATACGGTCCAGGACCAAATTTACTTGTAGCCCGAGCAAATCAGTGATAAGAAGGAGAAAAGGCATTTTCATAAACAGGTTAAAGCAGATTCACATTAGTTGGGAAATTACTAAAAAGAGCAATGATATGGATGAAAAATAAAGGAAACAACGCTCGACATGAATATTCTTCACTTGAGTTTTTCTGTGTTGTGTATAAACATGCAAAATCATGTATTCTACACCTGCATTGTCACTATGGATATATACATTATGGATCGGTTACAATCACCTTTTTCAATTTCACAATTGATTGTTTAAACACTCTTCCATGTTGCAATACGGTCCAGGACCAAATTTACTTGTAGGCCGAGCAAATCAGTGATGATAAGGAGAAAAGGAATTTACATAAAGAGGTTAAAGGAGATTCACATTAGTTGGGAAATTACTAAAAAGAGCAATGATATGGATGAAAAATAAAGGAAACAACGCTCGACATGAATATTCTTTACTTGAGTTTTTCTGTGTTGTGTATAAACATGCAAACATCATGTATTCTACACCTGCATTGTGACTATGGATATATACATTATGGATCGGTTACAATCACTTTTTTCAATCTCACAATTGATTGTTTAAACACTCTTTCATGTTGCAATACGGTCCAGGACCAAATTTACTTGTAGGCGGAGCAAATCAGTGATAATAAGGACAAAAGGCATTTACATAAAGAGGTTAAAGCAGATTCACATTAGTTGGGAAATTACTAAAAAGAGCAATGATATGGATGAAAAATAAAGGAAACAACGCTCGACATGAATATTCTTCACTTGAGTTTTTCTGTGTTGTGTATAAACATGCAAACATCATGTATTCTACACCTGCATTGTGACTATGCATATATACATTATGGATCGGTTACAATCACCTTTTTCAATTTCACAATTGATTGTTTAAACACTCTTCCATGTTGCAATACGGTCCAGGACCAAATTTACTTGTAGGCCGAGCAAATCAGTGATGATAAGGAGAAAAGGCATTTACATAAAGAGGTTAAAGGAGATTCACATTAGTTGGGAAATTACTAAAAAGAGCAATGATATGGATGAAAAATAAAGGATTATAGCCAGACATGAATATTCTTCACTTGAGTTTTTCTGTGCTGTGTATAAACATGCAAACTTCATGTATTCTACACCTGCATTGTGACTATGGATATATACATTATGGATCGGTTACAATCACTTTTTTCAATCTCACAATTGATTGTTTAAACACTCTTTCATGTTGCAATACGGTCCAGGACCAAATTTACTTGTAGGCGGAGCAAATCAGTGATAATAAGGACAAAAGGCATTTACATAAAGAGGTTAAAGCAGATTCACATTAGTTGAGAAATTACTAAAAAGAGCAATGATATGGATGAAAAATAAAGGAAACAACGCTCGACATGAATATTCTTCACTTGAGTTTTTCTGTGTTGTGTATAAACATGCAAACATCATGTATTCTACACCTGCATTGTGACTATGGATATATACATTATGGATCGGTTACAATCACCTTTTTCAATTTCACAATTGACTGTTTAAACACTCTTCCATGTTGCCATACGGTCCAGGACCAAATTTACTTGTAGGCCAAGCAAATCAGTGATGATAAGGAGAAAAGGCATTTACATAAAGAGGTTAAAGCAGATTCACATTAGTTGGGAAATTACTAAAAAGAGCAATGATATGGATGAAAAATAAAGGAAACAACGCTCGACATGAATATTCTTCACTTGAGTTTTTCTGTGTTGTGTATAAACATGCAAACATCATGTATTCTACACCTGCATTGTGACTATGGATATATACATTATGGATCGGTTACAATCACCTTTTTCAATTTCACAATCGATTGTTTAAACACTCTTCCATGTTGCAATACGGTCCAGGACCAAATTTACTTGTAGGCCGAGCAAATCAGTGATGATAAGGAGAAAAGGCATTTACATAAAGAGGTTAAAGGAGATTCACATTAGTTGGGAAATTATTAAAAAGAGCAATGATATGGATGAAAAATAAAGGATTATAGCCAGACATGAATATTCTTCACTTGAATTTTTCTGTGTTGTGTATAAAGATGCAAACATCATGTATTCTACACCTGCATTGTGACTATGGATATATACATTATGGATAGGTTACAATCTCTTTTTTCAATTTCAGAATGGATTGTTTAAACACTCTTCCCTGTTGCAATACGGTTCAGGACCAAATTTACTTGTAGGCCGAGCAAATCAGTGATGATAAAGGGTAAAGGCATTTACATAAAGAGGTCAAAGCAGATTCACATTAGTTGCGAAATTACTAAAGAGAGCAATGATATGGATGAAAAATAAAGGATTATAGCTAGACATGAATATTCTTCACTTGAGTTTTTCTGTGTTGTGTATAAACATGCAAACATCATGTATTCTACACCTGAATTGTGACTAGGGATATATACTCTATGGATCGGTTACAATCACTTTTTTCAATTTCACAATTGATTGTTTAAACACTCTTCCATGTTGCAATACGGTCCAGGACCAAATTTACTTGTAGGCCGAGCAAATCAGTGATGATAAGGAGAAAAGGCATTTACATAAAGAGGTTAAAGCAGATTCACATTAGTTGGGAAATTACTAAAAAGAGCAATGATATGGATGAAAAATAAAGGATTATAGCCAGACATGAATATTCTTCACTTGAGTTTTTCTGTGCTGTGTATAAACATGCAAACATCATGTATTCTACACCTGCATTGTGACTATGGATATATACATTATGGATCGGTTACAATCACTTTTTTCAATCTCACAATTGATTGTTTAAACACTCTTCCATGTTGCAATACGGTCCAGGACCGAATTTACTTGTAGGCCGAGCAAATCAGTGATGATAAGGAGAAAAGGCATTTACATAAAGAGGTTAAAGCAGATTCACATTAGTTGGGAAATTACTAAAAAGAGCAATGATATGGATGAAAAATAAAGGATTATAGCCAGACATGAATATTCGTCACTTGAGTTTTTCAGTGCTGTGTATAAACATGCAAACATCATGTATTCTACACCTGCATTGTGACTATGGATATATACATTATGGATCGGTTACAATCACTTTTTTCAATTTCACAATTGATTGTTTAAACACTCTTTCATGTTGCAATACGGTCCAGGACCAAATTTACTTGTAGCCCGAGCAAATCAGTGATAAGAAGGAGAAAAGGCATTTTCATAAACAGGTTAAAGCAGATTCACATTAGTTGGGAAATTACTAAAAAGAGCAATGATATGGATGAAAAATAAAGGAAACAACGCTCGACATGAATATTCTTCACTTGAGTTTTTCTGTGTTGTGTATAAACATGCAAAATCATGTATTCTACACCTGCATTGTCACTATGGATATATACATTATGGATCGGTTACAATCACCTTTTTCAATTTCACAATTGATTGTTTAAACACTCTTCCATGTTGCAATACGGTCCAGGACCAAATTTACTTGTAGGCCGAGCAAATCAGTGATGATAAGGAGAAAAGGAATTTACATAAAGAGGTTAAAGGAGATTCACATTAGTTGGGAAATTACTAAAAAGAGCAATGATATGGATGAAAAATAAAGGAAACAACGCTCGACATGAATATTCTTTACTTGAGTTTTTCTGTGTTGTGTATAAACATGCAAACATCATGTATTCTACACCTGCATTGTGACTATGGATATATACATTATGGATCGGTTACAATCACTTTTTTCAATCTCACAATTGATTGTTTAAACACTCTTTCATGTTGCAATACGGTCCAGGACCAAATTTACTTGTAGGCGGAGCAAATCAGTGATAATAAGGACAAAAGGCATTTACATAAAGAGGTTAAAGCAGATTCACATTAGTTGGGAAATTACTAAAAAGAGCAATGATATGGATGAAAAATAAAGGAAACAACGCTCGACATGAATATTCTTCACTTGAGTTTTTCTGTGTTGTGTATAAACATGCAAACATCATGTATTCTACACCTGCATTGTGACTATGGATATATACATTATGGATCGGTTACAATCACCTTTTTCAATTTCACAATTGATTGTTTAAACACTCTTCCATGTTGCAATACGGTCCAGGACCAAATTTACTTGTAGGCCGAGCAAATCAGTGATGATAAGGAGAAAAGGCATTTACATAAAGAGGTTAAAGGAGATTCACATTAGTTGGGAAATTACTAAAAAGAGCAATGATATGGATGAAAAATAAAGGATTATAGCCAGACATGAATATTCTTCACTTGAGTTTTTCTGTGCTGTGTATAAACATGCAAACTTCATGTATTCTACACCTGCATTGTGACTATGGATATATACATTATGGATCGGTTACAATCACTTTTTTCAATCTCACAATTGATTGTTTAAACACTCTTTCATGTTGCAATACGGTCCAGGACCAAATTTACTTGTAGGCGGAGCAAATCAGTGATAATAAGGACAAAAGGCATTTACATAAAGAGGTTAAAGCAGATTCACATTAGTTGAGAAATTACTAAAAAGAGCAATGATATGGATGAAAAATAAAGGAAACAACGCTCGACATGAATATTCTTCACTTGAGTTTTTCTGTGTTGTGTATAAACATGCAAACATCATGTATTCTACACCTGCATTGTGACTATGGATATATACATTATGGATCGGTTACAATCACCTTTTTCAATTTCACAATTGACTGTTTAAACACTCTTCCATGTTGCCATACGGTCCAGGACCAAATTTACTTGTAGGCCAAGCAAATCAGTGATGATAAGGAGAAAAGGCATTTACATAAAGAGGTTAAAGCAGATTCACATTAGTTGGGAAATTACTAAAAAGAGCAATGATATGGATGAAAAATAAAGGAAACAACGCTCGACATGAATATTCTTCACTTGAGTTTTTCTGTGTTGTGTATAAACATGCAAACATCATGTATTCTACACCTGCATTGTGACTATGGATATATACATTATGGATCGGTTACAATCACCTTTTTCAATTTCACAATCGATTGTTTAAACACTCTTCCATGTTGCAATACGGTCCAGGACCAAATTTACTTGTAGGCCGAGCAAATCAGTGATGATAAGGAGAAAAGGCATTTACATAAAGAGGTTAAAGGAGATTCACATTAGTTGGGAAATTATTAAAAAGAGCAATGATATGGATGAAAAATAAAGGATTATAGCCAGACATGAATATTCTTCACTTGAATTTTTCTGTGTTGTGTATAAAGATGCAAACATCATGTATTCTACACCTGCATTGTGACTATGGATATATACATTATGGATAGGTTACAATCACTTTTTTCAATTTCAGAATGGATTGTTTAAACACTCTTCCCTGTTGCAATACGGTTCAGGACCAAATTTACTTGTAGGCCGAGCAAATCAGTGATGATAAAGGGTAAAGGCATTTACATAAAGAGGTCAAAGCAGATTCACATTAGTTGCGAAATTACTAAAGAGAGCAATGATATGGATGAAAAATAAAGGATTATAGCTAGACATGAATATTCTTCACTTGAGTTTTTCTGTGTTGTGTATAAACATGCAAACATCATGTATTCTACACCTGAATTGTGACTAGGGATATATACTCTATGGATCGGTTACAATCACTTTTTTCAATTTCACAATTGATTGTTTAAACACTCTTCCATGTTGCAATACGGTCCAGGACCAAATTTACTTGTAGCCCGAGCAAATCAGTTATGATAAGGAGAAAAGGCATTTACATAAAGAGGTTAAAGCAGATTCACATTAGTTGGGAAATTACTAAAAAGAGCAATGATATGGATGAAAAATAAAGGATTATAGCCAGACATGAATATTCTTCACTTGAGTTTTTCTGTGTTGTGTACAAACATGCAAACATCATGTATTCTACACCTGAATTGTGACTAGGGATATATACATTATGGATCGGTTACAATCACTTTTTTCAATTTCACAATTGATTGTTTAAACACTCTTCCATGTTGCAATACGGTCCAGGACCAAATTTACTTGTAGCCCGAGCAAATCAGTTATGATAAGGAGAAAAGGCATTTACATAAAGAGGTTAAAGCAGAATCACATTAGTTGGGAAATTACTAAAAAGAGCAATGATATGGATGAAAAATAAAGGATTATAGCCAGACATGAATATTCTTCACTTGAGTTTTTCTGTGTTGTGTACAAACATGCAAACATCATGTATTCTACACCTGAATTGTGACTAGGGATATATACATTATGGATCGGTTACAATCACTTTTTTCAATTTCACAATTGATTGTTTAAACACTCTTCCATGTTGCAATACGGTCCAGGACCAAATTTACTTGTAGGCCGAGCAAATCAGTGATGATAAGGAGAAAAGGCATTTACATAAAGAGGTTAAAGCAGATTCACATGAGTTGGGAAATTACGAAAAAGAGCAATGATATGGATGAAAAATAAAGGATTTTAGCCAGACATGAATATTCTTCACTTGAGTTTTTCTGTGCTGTGTATAAGGATTCAAACATCATGTATTCAAAACCTGCATTGTGACTATGGATATATACATTATGGATCGGTTACAATCACTTTTTTCAATTTCACAATTGATTGTTTAAACACTCTTCCATATTGCAATACGGTCCAGGACGAAATTTACTTGTAGGCCAAGCAAATCAGTGATGATAAGGAGAAAAGGCATTTACATAAAGAGGTTAAAGCAGATTCACATTAGTTGGGAAATTACTAAAAGGAGCAATGATATGGATGAAAAATAAAGGAAACAACGCTCGACATGAATATTCTTCACTTGAGTTTTTCTGTGTTGTGCATAAACATGCAAACATTATGTATTATACACCTACATTGTGACTATGGATATATACATTACGGATCGGTTACATTCACTTTTTTCAATTTCACAATTAATTGTTTAAACACTCTTCCATGTTGCGATACGGTCCAGGACCAAATTTACTTGTAGGCCGAGCAAATCAGTGATGATAAGGAGAAAAGGCATTTACATAAAGAGGTTAAAGCAGATTCACATTAGTTGGGAAATTACTAAAAAGAGCAATGATATGGATGAAAAATAAAGGAAACAACGCTCGACATGAATATTCTTCACTTGAGTTTTTCTGTGTTGTGTATAAACATGCAAACATCATGTATTCTACACCTGCATTGTGACTATGGATATATACATTATGGATCGGTTACAATCACCTTTTTCAATTTCACAATTGACTGTTTAAACACTCTTCCATGTTGCAATACGGTCCAGGACCAAATTTACTTGTAGGCCAAGCAAATCAGTGATGATAAGGAGAAAAGGCATTTACATAAAGAGGTTAAAGCAGATTCACATTAGTTGGGAAATTACTAGAAAGAGCAATGATATGGATGAAAAATAAAGGATTATAGCCAGACATGAATATTCTTCACTTGAGTTTTTCTGTGTTGTGTAGAAACATGCAAACATCATGTATTCTACACCTGCATTGTGACTATCGATATATACATTATGGATCGGTTACAATCACTTTTTTCAATTTCACAATTGATTGTTTAAACACTCTTCCATGTTGCAATACGGTCCAGGACCAAATTTACTTGTAGGCCGAGCAAATCAGTGATGATAAGGAGAAAAGGCATTGACATAAAGAGGTTAAAGCAGATTCACATTAGTTGGGAAATTACTAAAAAGAGCAATGATATGGATGAAAAATAAAGGAAACAACGCTCGACATGAATATTCTTCACTTGAGTTTTTCTGTGTTGTGTATAAACATGCAAACATCATGTATTCTACACCTGCATTGTGACTATGGATATATACATTATGGATCGGTTACAATCACCTTTTTCAATTTCACAATTGACTGTTTAAACACTCTTCCATGTTGCAATACGGTCCAGGACCAAATTTACTTGTAGGCCAAGCAAATCAGTGATGATAAGGAGAAAAGGCATTTACATAAAGAGGTTAAAGCAGATTCACATTAGTTGGGAAATTACTAGAAAGAGCAATGATATGGATGAAAAATAAAGGATTATAGCCAGACATGAATATTCTTCACTTGAGTTTTTCTGTGCTGTGTATAAGGATTCAAACATCATGTATTCAAAACCTGCATTGTGACTATGGATATATACATTATGGATCGGTTACAATCACTTTTTTCAATTTCACAATTGATTGTTTAAACACTCTTCCATATTGCAATACGGTCCAGGACGAAATTTACTTGTAGGCCAAGCAAATCAGTGATGATAAGGAGAAAAGGCATTTACATAAAGAGGTTAAAGCAGATTCACATTAGTTGGGAAATTACTAAAAAGAGCAATGATATGGATGAAAAATAAAGGATTATAGCCAGACATGAATATTCTTCACTTGAGTTTTTCTGTGCTGTGTATAAACATGCAAACATCATGTATTCTAAACCTGCATTGTGACTATGGATATATACATTATGGATCGGTTACAATCACTTTTTTCAATCTCACAATTGATTGTTTAAACACTCTTTCATGTTGCAATACGGTCCAGGACCAAATTTACTTGTAGGCGGAGCAAATCAGTGATGATAAGGACAAAAGGCATTTACATAAAGAGGTTAAAGCAGATTCACATTAGTTGGGAAATTACTAAAAAGAGCAATGATATGGATGAAAAATAAAGGAAACAACGCTCGACATGAATATTCTTCACTTGAGTTTTTCTGTGTTGTGTATAAACATGCAAACATCATGTATTCTACACCTGCATTGTGACTATGGATATATACATTATGGATCGGTTACAATCACCTTT
This sequence comes from Azolla caroliniana, assembly GCF_043228905.1. NCBI lineage: Eukaryota > Viridiplantae > Streptophyta > Polypodiopsida > Salviniales > Salviniaceae > Azolla > Azolla caroliniana. Next base: position 72,280 of record NW_028230487.1, on the reverse strand, counting down.
TTCAATTTCACAATCGATTGTTTAAACACTCTTCCATGTTGCAATACGGTCCAGGACCAAATTTACTTGTAGGCCGAGCAAATCAGTGATGATAAGGAGAAAAGGCATTTACATAAAGAGGTTAAAGGAGATTCACATTAGTTGGGAAATTATTAAAAAGAGCAATGATATGGATGAAAAATAAAGGATTATAGCCAGACATGAATATTCTTCACTTGAATTTTTCTGTGTTGTGTATAAAGATGCAAACATCATGTATTCTACACCTGCATTGTGACTATGGATATATACATTATGGATAGGTTACAATCACTTTTTTCAATTTCACAATTGATTGTTTAAACACTCTTCCATGTTGCAATACGGTCCAGGACCAAATTTACTTGTAGGCCGAGCAAATCAGTGATGATAAGGAGAAAAGGCATTTACATAAAGAGGTTAAAGCAGATTCACATGAGTTGGGAAATTACGAAAAAGAGCAATGATATGGATGAAAAATAAAGGATTTTAGCCAGACATGAATATTCTTCACTTGAGTTTTTCTGTGCTGTGTATAAACATGCAAACATCATGTATTCAAAACCTGCATTGTGACTATGGATATATACATTATGGATCGGTTACAATCACTTTTTTCAATTTCACAATTGATTGTTTAAATACTCGTCCATGTTGCAATACGGTCCAGGACCAAATTTACTTGTAGGCCGAGCAAATCAGTGATGATAAGGAGAAAAGGCATTTACATAAAGAGGTTAAAGCAGATTCACATTAGTTGGGAAATTACTAAAGACAACAATGATATGGATGAAAAATAAAGGATTATAGCCAGACATGAATATTCTTCACTTGAGTTTTTCTGTGCTGTGTATAAACATGCAAACATCATGTATTCTACACCTGCATTGTGACCATGGATATATACATTTTGGATCGGTTACAATCACTTTTTTCAATTTCACAATTGATTGTTTAAACACTCTTCCATGTTGCAATACGGTCCAGGACCAAATTTACTTGTAGGCCGAGCAAATCAGTGATGATAAGGAGAAAAGGCATTTACATAAAGAGGTTAAAGCAGATTCACATTAGGTTGGAAATGCCTAGCCAAGGATGCTGTGTTGGCTTCTTTAAAACCTAGAGGAGTTTTTAAGATTGATGACTTTTCTATAGCCATTTGTAAGACAAAGTAGGTGTGTAAAAGGTATAAGCTCAAACTATTGCATAAATTTGAAAGAAAACTAACTTATCTACAATATGGATATCTGACGGTATTATTCACCACAACCAATAATGCAAGAAAGCCAGTTGCATCAAGCAGTTGGTCGGAAGCAGCATGCCCAAATCTAAACATAAAACAAAAGGAAAGAGAAGAAGACTAATTTAGTTTTCAATGTTGTTCATGGGACAAAAAGATAAATTAGTTAAATGTAATACGCCGGTAGGTAAGGCTAGTAGGTGAGGAAGGTAGAGTTTAGGAAAACGCCGAGTTTCGAGCTTCACAGTCAGTTGACGGCTCGGCTCTGTATGAAGAGAAAGTATATAAACCGAGGTCTGCGTACCTCGGCAGGGGGGGAGATCGAGAGTATAGGCAAGGTCGTTTTCATAGTTACAAGAGCTCTGTAAGGTCACCGGCCGTGAGCCGTGTTTTTGTAATCATCGATAACTATTTGTAGTAATATATATCTATTAGCTCTTATTGTTTTCATCTGTGTTCCTTCGTTCCTATGATCTCAACTACATATACACCCCGGGTTATATTCCGGGTATGCTCTCCGTTCTCTTCCCCTAACGATGCCTCCGTGTACAAGGCTTCACATTACACTTCCCTTGATACCGATAGCCTGTAGGCATATCAAACGTGTTTCCCCAGAAACGGACAACACAATTTGGCATACCGAGTTAGAACTGTGAGATCACAGCGAACTACGTTGAAGGCAACCATCAGCCGCCATTACGGCGCCCAATCTCACCAAGCGGTTTCGGCCACCTGCCCAATGGCTTGAGCTAGTCGAAGGAACTTCCGACTTGGCGGTCACGGACCAGTCTTTCCAAGAAATATCAGAGGCTCACCGGTTGCAATCCTCACCACCTGCTACTTGGTCGCGAGTTGATTCCACACCAACCTCTCCACCAAGCCCTCTAGAGGTCACCCACCCTAACCCTAACCCTTTGCCGGTTTTACCGGAAGATCCAAATTTCGATACCATGTCGTATCCTTACCCACGATACACCTGTTGAGAGACAAGCTCAACATCGGTTGGATCAGCTGAGCAAGCCGAGGACCGGATCGGTTGGAAACCGGTATGCAGACCCGTGCGTAGGAAGGCTGGATCGGTGCAGAAACCGGGAGGCCATCGGAAAGATATTCCGCAAGGAATATATTTGGGAGTTAGTGTAGGGGCTCCTTATGAGCATTGAGGTACTGTCAGTACTTCTGTCAGTCCGAAAAGGACTTGTATAAAAGTGTTCATTGAACACACACGATGTATAGATTGAGTATTATTTTTTAATTAAGTTCAGTGTTTACTCTCTATGTCTCTGTCTCTCCCGTACGTACTGTGCAAACCTAAGCTTTCCATTAAACCTGCATTTTCTGTTGTTCGGTTTCCTATATTGCTTCCGCACACCTTCTTTTCATGGTATCAGAGCGCGAGGGTTGAGAACCTCTACAGTCGACTTTGCTTGAAGGAAAAACCAACGAAGAAGAACAAGAAAACCGATGGACAGAGGAATGGCTAGCTCGCTTCCGACGGTGAAGCTCGACAAAACCAACTACGCATCTTGGTCCTACAAGATGCACCAGTACCTGCTTGGGCATGGTTACTAGGGCTATGTTGATGGAGCAAATGACACAACACCCGATTCAACACACAAAGACTTCCCAGCGTGGGAACAATTGGCGAGCAAAGTGTTGTACTGTTTCGCATCTTGTGTGGGCGAACAGCTATTAAGCTACGTTCGGGATGCAAAAACACCAAAGGGTGTGTGGGAAAATCCGAAGAAGATCTTTGTCGTGAGCACCACAGCCAGGAAGCTTCAGCTCCGATAGGAGTTGAGCAACCTACGACAACGCGAGTTGTCGGTGGCTGACTATACCTCGAAGATCAAGGACATATGTGACTCCATAGCTTCCATCGATGTGAACATCGAGGAAAGAGAGATAGTCAAGGTCTATCTCGGGGGTTTGGCGTCAAAGTTCGGAGCTTTCCGAACTGTTGTGTGTACACGGGAGAATACGCCATCATTTTTCGACTTACAATCGATGCTCCTTATAGAGGAGAACCACGCGGGTGCATTGACAAGCACGCATGCCGACAACAAGATGTTGTACACGGAGGGAGATAGGCCCTGTGGTCATGGCGGACAAGGCGAGTCGGTACGCAATGGAGGGGGCCGACGAGATCAAGGAAGAAGGCAATGAAGTGATGCCGACAACAATTCTAGACCCTCCGGAAACAGGGGGAGTCAAGGCGACAAGAACCAGCAAAGGAAATACGTCGCGGAATGCTGGTATTGTCTACAACCTCCTCAATTTTGCTATTTTCTTCATGTCTCTATACCTGAGTTTCCAAATCGTGATTTTTCAATTCCATATGATAGATAGTGTACTTAGCTTGAATTTGCATATTTGAACACAAAAATCCGATATCACATGATCTAGGTATAAACATTTTCATTTACTCACGCGCTATTGTCTACGACCTCCTCAACTTTGCTTTTTTCATCATGTCTCTCGACCTAAGTGTCAAAATCATGATTTTTCAATTCGATATCATAGATAGCGTACTTAGCTTCAATTCGCATGCTTGAACACAAAACTCCGATATCGCACGAGCCAGATATGAACATTTTCATTTACTCACCAACTCTTGTCTACGACCTCCTAAACATTGCTTTTTTCTTCATGTCTTTCTACCTGAATTTCAAAATCGTGATTTTTCAGTTCCATATAATAACTAGCTTTGTTACCTTCGATTCGAAATTTTTTAACACAAAAATCCGATATCACACGAACCAGGTATGAACATTTTCATTTACTCACGCGCTCTTCTCTACGACCTCCTCAACTTTGATTTTTTCTTCATGTCTCTCCACCTGAGTTTCACAATCGTGATTTTTCAAATCCATATCATAACTAGCGTTTTTACCTTCCATTCGCATGATTTAACAAAGAAATCTGATATTGCACGAGCCAGATATGAACATTTTCATTTACTCACGCACTCTTGTCTATAACCTCCTCAACTTTGCGTTTTTCAACATTTCTCTTGACTTGAGTGTCAAAATCGTGATTTTTCAATTCGATATCATAGATAGCGTAGTTAGCTTCGATTCACATGTTTGAACATAAAAATCCGATATCACACGAGCCAGCTATGAACATTTTCATTTACTCACGCCGTCTTGTCTATGACCTCCTCAACTTTGCTTTTTTCATCATGTCTCACGACTTGAGTTTGGAAATCGTGAGTTTTCAAATCCATATCATAACTCGCACTGTTACCTTCTATTTGCATGTTTGAACAGAGAACTCCGATATTGCTGGTGCCAGATATGATAATTTTTCATTTACTCACGCCCTCTTGTCTACGACCCCCTACACTTTGCTATTTTCTTCATGTCTCTCGACCTGAGCTTCAAAATCGTAATTTTTAAATTTCATATCATAACTAGCGAGATTACATTCGATTCGCATGTTTGAAAACAGAACTCGGATATCGGACGAGCCAGATATGAATATTTTCATTTACTCACGTCCTCTTGTTTACGACCTCCTCAACTTTGCTTTTTTGATCATGTCTCACAACCTGAGTTTCAAAATCATGAGTTTTCAATTCCATATTATAACTCGCATTGTTACCTTCGATTCGCATGTTTGAACACAAAAATCCGATATTACACGAGACAGGTATGAACATTTTAATTTACTCACGCGCTCTTGTCTACGACATCCTATGGTTTGCTTTTTTCATCATGTCTCTCGACCTAGTTTCAAAATCATAAGTTTTCAATACCATATCATAACTAGCATTATGACCTTCGATTCGCATGTTTGAACACAAAAATCCGATATCACACGATCCAGGTATGAACATTTTCATTTACTCACGCCCTCTTGTCTACGACCGCCTTAACTTTGCTTTTTTCATGATGTCTCGCGACCTGAGATTCAATTCCATATCATAACTCGGGTTGTTACCTTCGATTCGCATGTTTGAACACAAAAATCCGATATTACACGGGCCAGGTATAAACATTTTAATTTACTCACGCGCTCTTCTCTACGACATCCTCAACTTTTCTTTTTTCATCATTTCTCTCAACCTGAGTTTCAAAATCGTGAGTTTTCAATTTCACATCATAACTAGCGTTGTTACCTTTGATTCGCATGTTTGAACACAAAAATCAGATATCACACGTGTCAGATATGAACATTTTCATTTACTCACGCCCTCTTGTCTACGACATCCTCAACTTTGCTTTTTTCATCATGTCTCGTGATCTGAGTTTCAAAATCCTGAGTTTTCAATTCCATATCATAACTAGCATTGTTGCCTTCCATTCGCATGTTTGAACACAAACATACGATATTACACGAGCCAGGTATGAACATTTTAATTTACTCACGCGCTCTTGTCTACAACCTCCTCAATTTTGCTATTTTCTTCATGTCTCTCTACCTGAGTTTCCAAATCGTCATTTTTCATTTCCATATCATAGATAGTGTACTGAGCTTCGATTCGCATATTTGAACACAAAAATCTGATATAACGCGAGCCAGGTATGAACATTTTCATTTACTCACGCGCTATTGTCTACGACTTCCTCAACTTTGCTTTTTTCATCATGTCTGTCAACCTAGGTGTCAAAATCATGATTTTCCAATTCAACATTGTAGATAGCGTAATTAGCTTCAATTCGCATGCTTGAACACAAAACTCCGATATCGCACGAGCCAAATATGAACATTTTCATTTACTCACGTGCTCTTGTGTACGACCTCCTAAACTTTGCTTTTTCTTCATGTCTTTCTACCTGACTTTCAAAATTGTGATTTTTCAGTTCCATGTAGTAACTAGGTTTGTAACCTTCGATTCGCATGTTTGAACACAAAAATCCGATGGCACACGAGTCAGATATGAACATTTTCATTTACTCACGCCCTCTTGTCTACGACATCCTTAACTTCGCTTTTTTCATCATGTCTTGTGATCTGAGTTTCAAAATCCTGACTTTTCAATTCCATATGATAACTAGCATTCTTACCTTCCATTTGCATGTTTGAACACAAAAATCCGATATTACACGAGCCAGGTATGAACATTTTAATTTACTCACGCGCTCTTGTCTACAACCTCCTCAATTTTGCTATTTTCTTCATGTCTCTCTACCTGAGTTTCTCTCTACCTGAGTTTCCAAATCGTGATTTTTCAATTCCATATCATAGATAGTGTACTTAGCTTCAATTTGCATATTTGAAAACAAAAATCCAATATCACACAAGCCAGGTATGAACATTTTCATTTACCCACGTGCTATTGTCTACGACCTCCTCAACTTTGCTTTTTTCATCATGTCTCTCGACCTAAGGTTCAAAATCATGATTTTTCAATTCGATATCGTAGATAGCGTACTTAGCTTCAATTTGCATGCTTGAACACAGAACTCCGATATGGCACGAGCCAGATATGAACATTTTCATTTACTCACGCGCTCTTGTGTACGACCTCCTAAACTTTGCTTTTTCTTCATGTCTTTCTACCCGAGTTTCAAAATCGTGATTTTTCAGTTCCCTATAATAACTAGCTTTGTTACCTTCGATTCGCATGTTTGAACACAAAAATCCGATATCACACGAGCCAGGTAGGAACATTTTCATTTAGTTACGCGCTCTTGTCTACGACCTCCTCAACTTTGATTTTTTCTTCATGTCTCTCAACCGGAGTTTCAAAATCGTGATTTTTCAAATCCATATTATAACTAGCATTTTTACCTTCGATTTGCATTTTTAGCACAGGAATCCGATATTGCACGAGCCAGGTATGAACATTTTAATTTACTCACGCGCTCTTGTCTACGACCTCCTCAACATTGCTTTTCTCATCATGTCTCTCGACCAAAGCTTCAAAATAGTGATTTTTCAATTAGATATCATAGATAGCGTACTTAGCTTCAATTTGCATGTTTGAACACAAAAATCCGATATCTTACGAGCCAAGTATGAATATTACACGAGCCAGATGTGAACATTTTCAATTACTCACGCACTCTTGTCTATAACCTCCTCAACTTTGCGTTTTTCATCATTTCTCTCAACTTGAGTGTCAAAATCGTGATTTTTCAATTCGATATCATAGATAGCGTAGTTAGCTTCGATTCACATGTTTGAACACAAAAATCCGATATCACACGAGCCAGGTACGAACATTTTCATTTACTCACGCCGTTTTGTCTACGACCTCGTCAACTTTGCTTTTTTCATCATGTCTCACGACTTGAGTCTGGAAATCGTGAGTTTTCAAATCTATATCATAACTAGCACTGTTACCTTCTACTTGCATGTTTGAACACAGAACTCCGATATTGCTCGTGCTAGATATGAACATTTTCATTTACTCACGCCCTCTTGTCTACGACCTCCTAAACTTTGCTTTTTCTTCATGTCTCTCGACCTGAGCTTCCAAATCGTGATTTTTCAGTTTCGTATCATAAGTAGCATGATTACATTCGATTCGCATGTTTGAATACAGAACTCGGATATCGCACGAGCTAGATATGAACATTTTCATTTACTCACGTCCTCTTATCCACGACCTCCTCAACTTTGCTTTTTTCATCATGTCTCACGACCTGAGTTTCAAACTCATGAGTTTTCAATTCCATATCATAACTAGCGTTGTTACCTTCGATTCACATGTTTAAACACAGAACCCCGAGAAAGCACATGCTAGATATGAACATTTTCATTTACACGCCCTCTTGTCTACGACCTACTCAACTTTGCTTTTTTCTTCATGTCTCTCAACCTGAGTTTCGAAATCGTGATTTTTCAAATCCATATCATAACTAGCGTTTTTGCCTTCGATTCCCATGTTTGAATACAAGAATCCGATATTGCACCAGCCAGGTATGAATATTTTCATTTACTCACGCGCTCTTGTCTACGACCTCCTCAACTGTGCTTTTTTAATCATGTCTCTCAACCTAAGCTTCAAAATCATGATTTTTCAATTAGATGTCATAGATAGCGTACTTAGCTTCAATTCGAATGTTTGAACACAGAAATCTGATATCTCATGAGCCAAGTATGAATATTTTCATTTACTCACGCCGTCCCTTCTATGACCTCCTCAACTTTGCTTTTTTCATCATGTCTCGCGCCTTGACTTTCGAAATCCTGAGTTATCAATTCCATATCATAACTAACACTGCTACCTTCTATTTGCATTTTGGAACACAGAACTCCGATATTGCACGTTCCAGATATGATAATTTTCATTTACTCACGCCCTCTTGTCTACGACCTTCTCAACTTTGCTATTTTCTTTATGTCTCATGACTTGAGCTTCAAAATCGTGATTTTTCAGTTTCATATCATAACTAGCGTTGTTAATTTCGATTCACGTGTTTGAACACATAACTCGGATATCGCACGAGCCAGATCTGAACATTTTCATTTACTCACGTCCTCTTATCTACGACCTCATCAACTTTGCTATTTTCATCATGTCTCACGACCTGAGTTTCAAAATCGTCATTTTTCAAATCCATATTATAACTAGCATTTTTACCTTCGATTCACATGTTTTAACACATAAATCCGATAATTCACGAGCCAGGTATGAATATTTTCATTTACTCACGCGCTCTTCTCTACGACCTCCTCAACTTTGCTTTTCTCATTATGTCTCTCGACCTAAGCTTCAAAATCGTGAGTTTACAAATCGTGATTTTTCAGTTCCATATCATAACTAGCGTTTTTACCTTCGATTCGCATGTTTGAACACAGAACCCCGATATAGCACGTGCCAGATATGAACATTTTCATTTACTCACGCCCTCTTGTCTACGACCTCTTCCAGTTTGCTATTTTCTTCATGTCTCTCGACCTGAGCTTCAAAATCGTGATTTTTCAGTTTCATATCATAACTAGCGTTGTTACATTCGATTCGCATGTTTGAAAACAGAACTCGGATATCGCACGAGCCAGATATGAACATTTTCATTTGCTCACGTCCTCTTGTGTACGATCTTCTCAACTTTGCTTTTTTCATCATCTCTCCCGACCTGAGTTTCAAAATCATGAGTTTTCAATTCGATATCATAACTGGCGTTGTTTCCTTCGATTTGCATGTTGGAACACAAAAATCCGATATTACACGATACAGGTATGAGCATTTTAATTTAGTCACACGCTCTTGTCTACGACCTCCTCAAGTTTGCTTGTTTCATCATGTCTCTCGACCTGAGTTTAAAAATCATGACTTTTCAATTCCTTATCAGGACTAGCGTTAGTACCTTCGATTTGCATGTTTGAACATTAAAATCCGATTTGCATGTTTGAACATTTTAAATTACTCACGCGCTCTTGTCGACGACCTCCTCAACTTTGCTTTTCTCATCATTTCTCTCGACCTAAGATTCGAAGTCCTGAGTTTTGTATTCGATATCGTGGATAGCGTACTTAGCTTCAATTCAAAAACTTGAACACAAAACTCCGATATCGCACGAGTCAGATATGAACATTTTCATTTACTCACGCGCTCTTGTCTACGACCTCCTCAGCTTTGCTTTTTACTTCATGTCTCTCTGCCTAAATTTTAAAATCGTGATTTTTCATTTCCATATAATAACTAGCTTTTTATATTCGATTCGCATTTTTGAACACAAAAATCCAATAGCACACGAGCCATGTATGAACATTTTCATTTACTCACGCGCTTTGCTCTACGACCTCCTCAACTTTGATTTTTTCTTCACGTCTCTCAACCTGAGTTTCAAAATCGTGATTTTTCAAATCCATATCATAACTAGTGTTTTTACCTTCCATTCGAATGTTTCAACACAGAAATCCGATATTACACGAGCTAGGTATGAACATTTTCATTTACTCACACGCTCTTGTCGACGACCTCCTCAACTTTGCTTTTCTCATCATGTCTCTCGACCTAAGCTTACTTAGCGTACTTAGCTTCAATTCGCATGTTTGAACACAAAAATAGCGTACTTCGCTTGAATTCGCATATTTGAACACAAAAATCCGATATCACACGAGCCAGGGATGAACATTTTCATTTACTCACGCCGTCTTGTCTACGACCTCCTCAACTTTGCTTTTTTCATCCTGTCTGTCGACCTAAGTGTCAAAACCGTGATTTTTCAATTCGATATCGTAGATATCATAGTTAGCTTCCATATCACAAAAATTCCATATCACACGAGCCAGGTATGAACATTTTCATTTACTCCCGCGCTCTTGTCTACGACCTCCTCAACTTTGCTTTTTCTTGATGTATCTCTACCGGAGTTTCAAAATCGTGATTTTTCAATACCATATCATAGATAGCGTACTTAGCTTCAATTCGCATGTTTGCACACAAAAATCCGATAACACACGAGCCAGGTATGAACATTTTCATTTACTCACGTCATCTTGTCTACGACCTCCCCAATATTGCTTTTTTCATCATGTCTCGCAACCTGAGTTTCAAAATCGTGAGTTTTCAATTCCATATCATAACTAGCACTGTTACCTTCTATTCGCATGTTTGAACACAGAACTCGGATATTGCACGTGCCAGATATGATAATTTTCATTTACTCCTCAGCTTTGCTTTTTTCTTCATGTCTCACTACCTCAGTTTCAAAATCGTGATTTTTCATTTCCATATAATAACTAGCTTTGTTATCTTCGATTTGCATTTTTGAACACAAAATTCCGATAGCACACGAGCCAAGTATGAACATTTTCATTTAGTCACGCCGTCTTGTCTACGACCTCCTCAACTTTGCTTTTTTCATCATGTCTCGGGACTTGAGTTTCGAAATCGTGAATTATCAATTCCATATCATAACAAGCACTATTACCTTCTATTCGGATGTTTGAACATAGAACTCCGATATTGCACGTGCCAAATATGATAATTTTCATTTTTCGCGCCCTCTTGTCTACGACCTCCTCTACTTTGCTATTTTCTTCATGTCTCTCGACCTGAGCGTCAAAATCCTGATTTTTAAGTTTCATATCATAACTAGCGTTGTTACATTCGATTCGTGTGATTGAACACAAAACATGGATATCGCACGTGCCAGATATGAACATTTTCAAATCCATATCATAACTAGCATTTTTACCTTCGATTCGCATGTTTTAACACAGAAATCCGATATTGCACGACTTAGGTATGAACATTTTCATTTACTCACGCGCTCTTGTCTACAACCTCCTCAGCTTTGCTTTTCTCATCATGTCTCTCGACCTTAGTTTCAAATCGTCATTTTTCAAATCCATATCATAACTAGCGTTTTTACCTTCGATTCACATGTTTTAACACAGAAATCCGATATTGCACGACCTAGGTATGAACATTTTCATTTACTCACGCGCTCTTGTCTACGACCTCCTCAGCTTTGCTTTTCTGATCATGTCTCTCGACCTTAGTTTCAAATCGTCATTTTTCAAATCCATATCATAACTAGCGATTTTACCTTCGATTCGCATGTTTTAACACAGAAATCCGATATTGCACGAGCCAGGTATGAACTCAGATATCGCATGAGCCAGGTATTGAACTCGGATATCGCATGAGCCAGATCTGATAATTTTCATTTACACACGCCCTCTTGTCTACGACCTCCTCAACTTTGCTATTTTCTTCATGTCTCTCGACCTCAGCTTCAAAATCGTGATTTTCCTTTTCATATCATAAGAGCGTTGTTACAGTCGATTCGCATGTTTGAACACAAAACTCGGATATCGCACAAGCCAGATATGAACATTTTGCTTTACTCACGTCCACTTGTCTACGACCTCCTCAATTTTGCTTTTCTTATCATGTCTCTCGACATTAGTTTCAAATTGTCATTTTTCAAATCCATATCATAACTAGCGTTTTTACCTTCGATTCGCATGTTTTAACACAGAAATCCGATATTGCAGCAGCCAGGTATGAACATTTTCATTTACTCATGCGCTCTTATCTACGACCTCCTCAACATTGCTTTTCTCATCATATCTCTCGACCTAAGCTTCAAAATCGTGATTTTTCAATTAGATATTATAAATAGCGTACTTAGCTTCAATTCGCATGTTTGAACACAAAAATCTGATATCACACGAGCCAAGTACGAACAATTTCATTTACTCACGCCCTAAACCATAACCCCTATACCCTAAACCCTAAACTGTCTATTCGTATGTTTGAACACAGAACTCCATTATTGCACGTGCCAAATATGATAATTTTCATTTACTCATGCCCTCTTGTCTACGACCTCCTCAACATTACTATTTTCTTCATATCTCTCGACCGGAGCTTCAAAATCCTGATTTTTCAGTTTCATATGATAACTAGCGTTGTTACATTAGATTCGCATGTTTGAACATAGAACTCGGATATCGCACGAGCCAGATATGAACATTTTCATTTACTCACGTCCTCTTGTCTACGACCTCTTTAACTTTGCTATTTTCTTCATGTCTCTCGACCTGAGCTTCAAAATCCTGATTTTTAAGTTTCATATCATAACTAGCATTGTTACATTCGATTCGCTTGTTTGAACACAGAACTCGGATATGGCACGAGCCAGATATGATAAGTTTCATTTACTCACACCCTGAACTTTGCTATTTTCTTCATGTCTCTCGACCTGAGCTTCAAAATCGTGATTTTTCAGTTTCATATCATAAGAGCTTTGTTACAGTCGATTCGCATGTTTCAACACAGAACTCGGATATCGCACGAGCCAGATATGAACATTTTCATTTACTTACGTCCTCTTGTGTACGACCTCCTCAACTTTGGTTTTTTCATCATGCCTCGCGACCTAAGTTACAAAATCATGAGTTTTAAATTCCATATCATAACTCACGTTGTTACCTTCGATTCGCATGTTTGAACACAAAAATACGATATTACACGAGACAGGTATGAACATTTCAATTTACTCACGCGCTCTTGTCTACGACCTCCTCAAGTTTGCTTTTTTCATCATGTCTCTGGACCTGAGTTTCAAAGTCATGAGTTTTCAATTCCATATCATAACTAGCATTGTTACCTTCGATTCGCATGTTGGAACACAAAAATCCGATGTCACACGAGCCAGGTCTGAACATTTTCATTTACTCACGCGCTCTTGTCTACGACCTCCTCAAATTTGCTTTTTTCATAATGTCTCGCGACCTGAGGTTTAGAATCCTGAGTTCTCAATTTCATATCATAACTAGCGTTGATACCTTCCATTCGCAAGTTTGAACACAAAAATCTTATATCATACAAGCCAGGTATAAACTCATTTACTCACGTGCTCTTGTCTACGACCTCCTCAACTTTGCTTCATTCTTCATGTCTCTCGACCTGAGTTTCAAAATCGTGATTTCTCAATTCGATATCGTAGATAGCGTACTTAGCTTCAATTCGCATGATTGAACACAAAAATCCGATATCACATGAGCCAGGTATGTAAATTTTCATTGACTCACGCGCTCTTTTCTACGACCTCCTTAACTTTGCTTTCTTCTTTAGGTTTCTCTACCTGAGTTTCAAAATCGTGATTTTCCAGTTCCATATCATAACTATCGTTGTTACCTTCGATTCGCATGTTTCCACATAGAACCCCGATATAGCACGTGCAAGATATGAACATTTTTCGTTTACTCACGCTCTCTTTTCTACGACCTCCTCAACTTTACTTTTTTCATCATGTCTCGCGACCTTACTTTCAAAATCATGAGTTTTCAATTCCATATCAATTCCATATCGGGTATTTGTTACCTTCGATTCACATGTTTGAACACAAATACCCGATATTACACGAGAGAGGTATGAATATTTTCATTTACTCACGCGCTTTGGTCTACGACCTCCTCAAGTTTGCTTTTTTCATCATATCTCTCGACCTGAGTTTCAAAATCTTATGTTTTCAATTCCATATCATAACTAGCATTGTTACCTTCGATTCGCATGTTTGAACACAAAAATCCGATGTCAAACGAGCTAGGTATGAACATTTTCATTTACTCACGCGCTCGTGTCTACGACCTCCTCAACTTTGCTTTTTTCATCATGTCTCGGGACCTGAGGTTCAGAATCCTGAGTTTTCAATTCCATATCATAACTAGCGATGTTACCTTCCATTCGCATGTTTGAACACAAAAATTTCCATATCACACGAGCCAGGTATGAACATTTTCATTTACTCACGCGCTCTTGTCTACGACCTCCTCAACTTTGCTTTTTTCTTCATATCTCTCTACATGACTTTCAAAATCGTGATTTTTCAATACCATATCATAGATAGCGTACTTAACTTCAATTTGCATGTTTAAACACAAAAATCCGATATCACACGAGCCACATATAAATATTTTCATTTACTCACATTGTCTTGTCTACGACCTCCCCGACATTTCTTTTTTCATCATGTCTCGCGACCAGAGTTTCAAAATCGTGAGTTTTCAATTCCATATCATAACTAGCACTGTTACCTTCTATTCACATGTTTGATCACAGACCTCGGATATTGCATGTGCCAGATATGATAATTTTCATTTACTCCTCAGCTTTGCTTTTTTCTTCATGTCTTACTACCTGAGTTTCAAAATCGTGATTTTTCATTTCCATATAATAACTAGCTTTGTTATCTTCGATTCGCATTTTTGAACACAAAAATCCGATAGCACACAAGCCAAGTATGAACATTTTCATTTAGTCACGCCGTCTTGTCTACGACCTCCTCAACTTTGCTTTTGTCATCATGTCTCGCGACTTGAGTTTTGAAATCGTGAATTTTCAATTCCATATAATAACTAACACTGTTACCTTCTATTCGCATATTTCGACACAGAACTCCGATATTGCACGAGCCAGGTCTGAACGTTTTCATTTACTCACGCACTCTTGTCTACGACCTCCTCAACTTTGCCTTTTTGATATTGTCTCGCGACCTGAGGTTCAGAATCCTGAGTCCTCAATTCCATATCATAACTAGCGTTGTTACCTTCCATTTGCATGTTTGAACACCAATATCTGATATCATACAAGCCAGGTATGAACTCATTTACTCACGCTCTCTTGTCTACGACCTCCTCAACTTTGCTTCATTCTTCATGTCTCTCGACCTAAGTTTCAAAATCGTGATTTCTCAATTCGATATCGCAGATAGCAAACTTAGCTTCAATTCGTATGATTGATAACAAAAATCCGATATCACACGAGCCAGGTATGTACATTTTCATTGACTCACGCGCTCTTTTCTACGACCTCCTCAACTTTGCTTTCTTCTTTATGTTTCTCTACCTGAGTTTCAAAATCGTGATTTTCCAGTTCCATATCATAACTAGCATTGTTACCTTCGATTCGCATGTTTGCACATAGAACCCCGATATAGCACGTGCGAGATATGAACATTTTCGTTTACTCACGCCCTGTTTTCTACGACCTCCTCAACTTTGCTTTTTTCATCATGTCTCGCGACCTGACTTTCAAAATCATGAGTTTTCAATTCCATATCATACCTAGTGTTGTTACCTTCGATTCACGTGTTTGAACACAAATACCCGATATTACACGAGAGAGGTATGAAAATTTTCATTTACTCACGCGCTTTGGTCTACGACCTCCTCAAGTTTGCTTTTTTCATCATGTCTCTCGACCTGACTTTCAAAATCGTGAGTTTTCAATTCCATATCATAACTAGCATTGTTACCTTCGATTCGCATGTTTGAACACAAAAATCCGATGTCAAACGAGCTCGGTATGAACATTTTCATTTACTCGCGCTCGTGTCTACGACCTCCTCAACTTTGCTTTTTTCATCATGTCTCGCGACCTGAGATTCAGAATCCTGAGTTTTCAATTCCATATCATACCTAGCGATGTTACCTTCCATTCGCATGTTTGAACACAAAAATTTCCATATCACACGAGCCAGGTATGAACTTTGCTTTTTTTCTTCATATTTCTCAACCTGAATTTCAAAATCATGATTTTTCAAATCCATATCATAACTACCATTTTTACCTTCGATTCGCATGTTTTAACAGATAAATCCGATATTGCATGAGCCAGGTATGAACATTTTCATTTACTCACGCGCTCTTCACTTCGACCTCCTCCACTTTGATTTTTTCTTCATGTCTCTCAACCTAAGCTTACTTAGCGTACTTAGCTTCAATTCGCATGTTTGAACACAAAAATAGCATACTGAGCTTCAATTCGCAGGTTTGAACACAAAAATCCGATATCACACGAGCCAGGTATGAACATTTTCATTTACTCACTCCGTCTTGTCTATGACCTCCTCAACTTTGCTTTTTTCATCATGTCTCACGACTTGAGTTTGGAAATCGTGAGTTTTCAAATCCATGTCATAACTAGCAATGTTACCTTCTATTCATATGTTTGAACATAGAACTCCGATATTGCTCGTGCCAGATATGATAATTTTCATTTACTCACGCCCTCTTGTCTACGACCCCCTACACTTTGCTATTTTCTTCATGTCTCTCGACCTGAGCTTCAAAATAGTGATTTTTCAATTTCATATCATAACTAGCATGATTACATTCGATTCGCATGTTTGAACACAGAACTCAGATATCGCACGAGCCAGATATGAACATTTTCATTTACTCACGTCCTCTTGTCTACGACCTCCTCAACTTTCCTCTTTTCATCATGTCTCACGACCGGAGTTTCAAAATCATGAGTTTTCAATTCTATATCATAACTCGCGTTGTTACCTTCGATTCACATGTTTGAACACAAAAATCCGATATTACACGAGACAGGTATGAACATTTTAATTTACTCACACGCTCTTGTCTACGACCTCCTATGTTTTGCTTTTATCATCATGTCTCTCGACCTGAGTTTCAAAATCATGTGTTCTCAAATCCATATCATAACTAGCGTTGTTACCTTCGATTCGCATGTTTGAACACAAAAATCCGATGTCACACGAGCCAGGTCTGAACATTTTAATTTACTCACGCGCTCTTTTCTACGACCTCCTCAAGTTTGCTTGTTTAATCATGTCTCTCGACCTGAGTTTCAAAGTCATGAGTTTTCAATTCCATATCATAACTAGCGTTGTTACCTTCGATTCGCATGTTTGAACACAAAAATCCAATGTCACACGAGCCAGGTCTGATATCATACAAGCCAGGTATGAACTCATTTACTCACGCGCTCTTGTCTCCAACCTCCTCAACTTTGCTTCATTCTTCATGTCTCTCGACCTGAGTTTCAAAATCGTGATTTCTCAATTCGATATCGTAGATAGCGTACTTAGCTTCAATTCGCATGCTGGAACACAAAAATCCGATATCACATTTTAATTGACTCACGCGCTCTTGTCTACGACCTCCTCAACTTTGCTTTCTTCTTTATGTTTCTCTACCTGAGTTTCATAATCGTGATTTTCCAGTTCCATATCATAACTAGCGTTGTTACCTTCGATTCGCATGTTTGAACATAGAACCCCAATATAGCACATGCCAGATATGAACATTTTCGTTTACTCACGCCCTCTTGGCTACGACCTCCTCAACTTTGCTTTTGTCATAATGTCTCGCGACTTGAGTTTAGAAATCATGAGTTTTCAATTCCATATCATAACTAGCGTTGTTACCTTCAATACGCATGTTTGAACACCAAAATCATCTATTACACGACCCAGGTATGAACATTTTGATTTACTCACACGCTCTTGTCTACGACTTCCTCAAATTTGCTTTATTCATCATGTCTCTCGACCTAAGTTTCAAAATCATGAGTTTCTAATTCCATATCATAACAAGCGTTGTTACCTTCGATTCGCATGTTTGAACACAAAAATCCGATGTCACACGAGCCAGGTATGAACATTTGCATTTACTCATGCCCTCTTGTGTAAGACCTCCTCAACTTTTCTTTTTTATCATGTCTCGCAAACTGAGCCAGGTATAAATCCGATATTACATGAGCCAGGTATAAATATTTTCATTTACTCACGCTCTCTTGTCTACGACCTCCTCAACTTTCCTTTTTTATGCATGTGTCTTTACCTCAGTTTCACAATCGTGATTATTCAGTTCCATATCATAACTAGCGTTGTTACCTTCGATTCGCATGTTTGAACACAAAAATTCGATATCACACGAGCTACGTATGAACATTTTAATTTACTCACACGCTCTTGTCGACAACCTCCTCAACTTTGCTTTTCTTATCATTTCTCTCGAACCAAGGTTCAAAATTATGAGTTTCCGATTCGATATCGTGGATAGCGTACTTAGCTTCAATTCGAAAGCTTGAACACAAAACTCCGATATCGCACGAGCCAGATATGAACATTTTCATTTACTCACGCGCTCTTGTCTCCGACCTCCTAAGCTTTGCTTTTTTCTTCATGTCTCTCTACCTGAGTTCCAAAATCGTGATTTTTCATTTCCATATAATAACTAGATTTGTTATCTTCGATTCGCATTTTTGAACACAAAAATCCGATATCACACGAGCCAGGTATGAACATTTTCATTTACTCACGCGCTATTCTCTACGACCTCCTCAACTTTGATTTTTTCTTCATGTCTCTCAACCGGAGTTTCAAATCGTGATTTTTCAAATCCATATCAGAACTAACGTTTTTACCTTCGATTCGCATGTTTTAACACAGAAATCCGATATTGCACGAGCCAGCTATTAACATTTTCATTTACTCACAAGCTCTTGTCTACGACCTCCTCAACTTTGCTTTTCTCATCATGTCTCTCGACCTAAGCTTCAAAATGAAGATTTCTCCATTAGATATTATAAATAGCGTACATAGCTTCAATTGGCATTTTTCAACACAAAAATCTGATATCACACGAGCCAAGTATGAACATTTTCATTTACTCATGTCGTCTTGTCTACGACCTCCTCAACTTCTCTTTTTTCATCATGTCTCGCGACTTGAGTTTCGATATCGTGAGTTTTCAATTCCATAGCATAACAAGTGTGATTACACTCGATTCGCATGTTTGAACACAGAACTCGGATATCGCACGAGCCAGATATGAACATTTTCATTTACTCACGTCCTCTTGTCTACGACCTCCTCAACTTTCCTCTTTTCATCATGTCTCACGACCTGAGTTTAAAAATTATGAGGTTTGAATTCCATATCATAACTCGCGTTGTTACCTTCGATTCGCATGTTTGAATACAAAAATCCGATATTACACGAGACAGGTATGAACATTTTAATTTACTCACGCGCTCTTGTCTACGACCTCCTATGGTTTGCTTTGATCATCACGTCTCTCGACCTGAGTTTCAAAATCATGAGTTCTCAAATCCATATCATAACTAGCGTTATTACCTTCGATTCGCATGTTTGCACACAAAAATCCGATGTCACACGATCCAGGTATGAACATTTTCATTTACTCACGCCCTCTTGTCTACGGCCGCCTTAACTTTGCTTTTCTCATCATGTCTCGCGGCCTGAGATTCAATTCCATATCATAACTCGCCTTAACTTTGCTTTTCTCATCATGTCTCGCGACCTGAGATTCAATTCCGATATTAAACGAGACAGGTATGAACATTTTAATTTACTCACACGCTCTTGTCAACGACCTCCGCAAGTTTGCTTGTTTCATCATGTCTCTCGACCTAAGTTTAAAAATCATGACTTTTCAATTCCATATCATAACTAGAGTTAGTACCTTCGATTCGCATGTTTGAACACAAAAATCCGATATTACACGAGATAGGTATGAACATTTCAATTTACTCACGCGTTCTTGCCTACGACCTCCTCAAGTTTGCTTTTTTCATCATGTCTCTCGACCTGAGGTTCAAAGTCAGGAGTTTTCAATTCCATATCATAACTAGCGTTGTTACCTTCGATTCGCATGTTTGAACACAAAAATCCGATGTCACACGAGCCAAGTCTAAACATTTTCATTTACTCACGCACTCTTGTCTACGACGTCCTCAACTTTGCTTTTTTCATAGTGTTGCAACCTGAGGTTCAGAATACTGAGTTTTCAATTCCATATCATAACTAGCATTGTTACCATCCATTCGCATGTTTGAACACAAATATCTGATATGACACAAGCCAGGTATGAACTCATTGACTCACGCGCTCTTGTCTATGACCTCATCAACTTTGCTTCTTTCTTCATGTCTATCGACCTGAGTTTCAAAATCGTGATTTCTCAATTCGATATCATAGATAGCGTACTTAGCTACAATTCGCATGCTTGAACACAAAACTCTGATATCACACGAGCCAAGTATGTACATTTTCATTTACTCACGCGCTCTTCTCTACGACCTCCTCAACTTTTCTTTCTTCTTTATCTTTCTCTACCTGAGTTTCAAAATCGTGATTTTTTAATTCCATATCATAACTAGCGTGGTTACCTTCGATTCGCATGTTTCAACACAGAACCCCGATATAGCACGTGCCAGATATGAACATTTTCATTTACTCACACCGTCTTGTCTACGAACTAGTCAACTTTGCTTTTTTTCTTCATAACTCTCAACCTAAATTTTAAAATTATGATTTTTCAAATCAATATCAGAACTACCATTTTTACCTTCGATTCGCATGTTTTAACACGTAAATCCGATATTGCGTGAGCCAGGTATGAACATTTTCATTTACTCACGCGCTCTTCTCTACGACCTCAGTTTCAAAATCGTGATTTTTCAATACCATATCATAGATAGTATACTTAGCTTATATTTGCATGTTTAACCACAAAAACCTGATATCACACAAGCCAGGTATAAACATTTTCATTTACTCACGTCGTCTTGTCTACGACCTCCCCAACATTGCTTTTTTCATCATGTCTCGTGACCGTAATTTCAAAATCGTGAGTTTTCAATTCCATATCATAACTAGCACTGTTACCTTCTATTCACATATTTGAACACAGACCTCGGATATTGCACGTGCCAGATATGATAATTTTCATTTACTTTCAGCTTTGCTTTTTTCTTCATGTCTCACTACCTGAGTTTCAAAATCGTGATTTTTCATTTCCATATAATAACTAGCTTTGTTATCTTCGATTCGCAGTTTTGAACACAAAAATCCGATAGCACACGAGCCAAGTATGAACATTTTCATTTACTCACGTCGTCTTGTCTACGACCTCCTCAACTTTGCTTTTTTCATCATGTCTCGCGACTTGAATTTCGAAATCGTGAATTTTCAAGTCCATATCATAACAAGCACTGTTACCTTCCATTCGCATGTTTGAACACAGAACTCCGATATTGCACGTGCCAAATATGATAATTTTCATTTACTCACGCCCTCTTGTCTACGACCTCCTCAACTTTGCTATTTTCTTCATGTCTCTCGACCTGAGCTTCAAAATCTTGATTTTTCAGTTTCATATCATGACTAGGGTTGTTACATTCTATGCGCATGATTGAACAAAGACCACGGATATCGCACGTGCCATATATGAACATTTTCAAATCCATATCATAACTAGCATTTTTACCTTCGATTCGCATGTTTTAACATAGAAATCCGATATTGCACGAGCCAGGTATGAATATTTTCATTTACTCATGCGCTGTTATCTACGACCTCCTCAACTTTGCTTCTCTCGACCTAAGCTTCAAAATCGTGATTTTTGAATTAGATACTATAAATAGCGTACTTAGCTTCAATTGGCATGTTTGAACACAAAAATCCGATAACACACGAGCCAAGTATGAACAATTTCATTTAATCACGCTGTCTTGTCTCCCACCTCATCAACTTTGCTTTTTTCATCATGGCTCACGACTTGAGTTTTGAAATCGTGAATTTTCAATTCCATATCATAACTAGCACTGTTACCTTCTATTCGCATATTTGGACACAGAACTCCGATATTGCACGTGCCAGATATGATAATTTTCATTTACTCACGCCCTCTTGTCTACGACCTCCTCAACTTTCCTATTTTCTTCATGTCTCTCGACCTGAACTTCATGTCTCTCGACCTGAACATCATACAAGCCAGGTATGAACTCATTTACTCACGCGCTCTTGTCTACGACCTCCTCAACTTTGCTTCATTCTTCATGTCTCTCGACCTGAGTTTCAAAATCGGGATTTCTCAATTCTATATCGTAGATAGCGTACTTAGCTTCAATTGGCATGCTTGAACACAAAAATCCAATATCACACAAGCCAGGTATGTACATTTTCATTGACTCACGCGCTCTTGTCTACGACCTCCTCAACATTGCTTTCTTCTTTATGTTTCTCTACCTGAGTTTCATAATCGTGATTTTCCATGTCCATATCATAACTAGCATTGTTATCTTCGATTCGCATGTTTGAACATAGAACCCCGATATAGCACGTGCCAAATATGAACATTTTCTTTTACTCACGCCCTCTTGGCTACGACCTCCTCAACTTTGCTTTTGTCATAATGTCTCGCGACTTGAGTTTAGAAATCATGAGTTTTCAATTCCATATCATAACTAGCGTTGTTACCTTCAATACGCATGTTTGAACACCAAAATCACATATTACACGACCCAGGTATGAACATTTTGATTTACTCACACGCTCTTGTCTACGACCTCCTCAAGTTCGGTTTATTCATCATGTCTCTCGACCTAAGTTTCGAAATCATGAGTTTTTAATTCCATATCATAACAAGCGTTGTTACCTTAGATTCGCATGTTTGAACACAAAAATCCGATGTCACACGAGCCAAGTCTAAACATTTGCATTTACTCACGCCCTCTTGTCTAAGACCTCCTCAACTTTGCATTTTTATCATGTCTCGCGACCTGAGGTTCGAAATCCTGAGTTTTCAATTCTATATCATAGCTAGCATTGTAACCTTCCATTCGCAAGTTTCAACATAAAAATCCGATATTACATGAGCCAGGTATAAACATTTTCATTTACTCACGCGCTCTTGTCTACGACCTCCTCAACTTTTCTTCTTTCTGCATGTCTATCTACCTGAGTTTCAAAATCGTGATTATTTAGTTCCATATCATAACTAGCGTTGTTACCTTCGATTCCCATGTTTGAACACAAAAATTCGATATTTACACGAGCTAGGTATGAACATTTTAATTTACTCACGCGCTCTTGTCGACAACCTCCTCAACTTTGCTTTTCTCATCATTTCTCTGGACCTAAGGTTCAAAATCCTGAGTTTTCGATTCGATATCGTGGATAGCGTACTTAGCTTCAATTCGAAAGCTTGAACACAGAACTCCGATATCGCACGAGCCAGATATGAACATTTTCATTTACTCACGCGCTCTTGTCTACGACCTCCTAAGCTTTGCTTTTTTCTTCATGTCTCTCTACCTGAGTTTCAAAATCGTGAGATTTCATTTCCATATAATAATTACCTTTGTTATCTTCGATTCGCATTTTTGAACACAGAAATCCGATATCACACGAACCAGGTATGAACATTTTCATTTACTCACGCGCTCTTCTCTACGACCTCCTCAACTTTGATTTTTTCTACATGTCTCTCAACCGGAGTTTCAAATCGTGACTTTTCAAACCCATATCAGAGCTAGCGTTTTTTCCTTCGATTCGCATGTTTTAACACAGAAATCCGATATTGCACGAGCCAGGTATTAACATTTTCATTTACTCACGCGCTCTTGTGTACGACCTCCTCAACTTTGCTTTTTTCTGCATGTCTCTCTACCTGAGTTTCAAAATTGTGATTAGTCAATTCCATATCATAACTAGCGTTGTTACCTTCGATTCGCATGTTTGAACACAAAAATTCGATATTTACACGAGCTAGGTATGAACATTTTAATTTACTCACGCGCTCTTGTAGACAACCTCCTCAACTTTGCTTTTCTCATCATTTCTCTCGACCTAAGGTTCAAAATCCTGAGTCTTCGATTCGATATCGTGGATAGCGTACTTAGCTTCAATTCGAAAGCTTGAACACAGAACTCCGATATCGCACGAGCCAGATATGAACATTCTCATTTACTCACGCGCTCTTGTCTACGACCTCCTAAGCTTTGCTTTTTTCTTCATGTCTCTCCACCTGAGTTTCAAAATTGTTATTTTTCATTTCCATATAATAACTAGCTTTGTTATCTTCGATTCGCATTTTTGAACACAAAAATCCGATATCACACGAGCCAAGTATGAACATTTTACTTTAGTCACACGCTCTTCTCTACGACCTCCTCAACTTCAAGTTTTTCTTCATGTCTCTCAACCGGAGTTTCAAATCGTGATTTTTCAAATCCATATCAGAACTAGCGTTTTTACCTTCGATTCGCATGTTTTAACACAGAAATCCGATATTGCACGAGCCAGCTATTAACATTTTCATTTACTCACAAGCTCTTGTCTACGACCTCCTTAACTTTGCTTTTCTCATCATGTCTCTCGACCTAAGCTTCAAAATTAAGATTTTTCCATTAGATATTATAAATAGCGTACATAGCTTCAATTGGCATGTTTAGACACAAAAATCCGATATTACACGAGCCAAGTATGAACATTTTCATTTACTCACGCCGTCTTCTCTACAACCTCCTCAACTTTTCTTTTTTCATCATGTCTCACGACTTGAGTTTCGAAATCGTGAGTTTTCAATTCCATGTCATAACAAGCATTGTTACCTTTTATTCACATGTTTGAACACAGAACTCCGATATTGCACGTGCCAGATATGATAATTTTCATTTACTCACACCCTCTTGTCTACGACCTCCTCAACTTTGCTATTTCCTTTGTCTCTCGACCTGACCTTCAAAATCATGATTTTTCAGTTTCATATCATAACGAGCGTTATTACATTCGATTCACATGTTTGAACATAGAACTCGGATATCGCACAAGCCAGATATGAACATTTTCATTTACTCACGTCCTTTTGTCTATGAGCTCGTCAACTTTGCTTTTTTCATCATGTCTCACGACCTGTGTTACAAACTCATGAGTTTTCAATTCCATATCATAACTCGCGTTGTTACCTTCGATTCGCATGTTTGAACACAAAAATCTGATATTACACGAGACAGGTATGAACATTTTAATTTACTCACGCGTTCTTGGCTACGACCTCCTCAAGTTTGCTTTTTTCATCATGTCTCTCGACCTGAGTTTCAAAGTCATGAGTTTTCAATTCCATATCATAACTAGTGTTGTTACCTTCGATTCGCATGTTTGAACACAAAAATCCGATGTCACACGAGCCAGGTTTAAACATTTTCATTTACGCAAACACTCTTGTCTACGACGTCCTCAACTTTGCTTTTTTCATAATGTGTTGCGACCTGAGGTTCAGAATCCTGAGTTTACAATTCCATATCATAACTAGTGTTGTTACCTTCCATTTGCATGTTTGAACACAAAAATCTTATATCACACAAGCCAGGTATGAACTCATTGACTCACGCGCTCTTGTTTACAACCTCATCAACTTTGCTTCTTTCTTCATGTCTCTCGACCTGAGTTTCAAAATCGTGATTTCTCAATTCGATATCGTAGATAGCGTACTTAGCTTCAATTCGCATGCTTGAACACAAAACTCCGATATCACACGAGCCAGGTATGTACATTTTCATTTACTCACGCGCTCTTGTCTACGACCTCCTCAACTTTTCTTTCTTCTTTATGTTTCTCTACCTGAGATTCAAAATCGTGATTTTTTAATTCCATATCATAACTAGTGTGGTTACCTTCGATTCGCATGTTTCAACACAGAACCCCTATATAGCACGTGCCAGATATGAACATTTTCATTTACTCACACCGTCTTGTCTACGAACTAGTCAACTTTGCTTTTTCTCTTCATATTTCTCAACCCTTCATTTCAAAATCATGATTTTTGAAATCCATATCAGAACTACCATTTTTACCTTCGATACGCATGTTTTAACACATAAATCCGATATTGCGTGAGCCAGGTATGAACATTTTCATTTACTCACGCGCTCTTCTCTACGACCTCCTCCACTTTGATTTTTTCTTCATGTCTCTCAACCTAAGTTTACCTAGCGTACTTAGCTTCAATTCGCATGTTTGAACACTAAAATCCGATATCACACGAGCCAGGTATGAACATTTTCATTTACTCACGCGCTCCTTTCTACGACCTCCTCAACTTTTCTTTTGAATTCCATATCATAACTAGCGTGGTTACCTTCGATTCGCATGTCTCAACACAGAACCCCTATATAGCACGTGCCAGATATGAACATTTTCATTTACTCACACCCTCTTATCTACGAACTAGTCAACTTTGCTTTTTTTCTTCATATTTCTCAACCTGAATTTCAAAATCATGATTTTTCAAATCCATATCATAACTACCATTTCTACCTTCGATTCGCATGTTTTAACACATAAATCCGATATTGCGTGAGCCAGGTATGAACATTTTCATTTACTCACGCGCTCTTCTCTTCGACCTCCTCCACTTTGATTTTTTCTTCATGTCTCTCAACCTAAGCTTACTTAGCGTACTTAGCTTCAATTAGCATGTTTGAACACAAAAATAGCCTACTTAGCTTCAATTCGCATGTTTGAACACAAAAATCCGATATCACACAAGCCAGGTATGAACATTTTCATTTACTCACGCGGTCTTGTCTATGACCTCCTCAACTTTGCTTTTTTCATCATGTCTCACGACTTGAGTTTGGAAATCGTGAGTTTTCAAATCCATATCATAACTAGCACTGTTACCTTCTATTCACATGTTTGAACATAGAATTCCGATATTGCTCGTGCCAGATATGATAATTTTCATTTACTCACGCCCTCTTGTCTACGACCTCCTCAACTTTGCTATTTTCTTCATGTCTCTCGACCTGAGCTTCAAAATCCTGATTTTTCAATTTTATATCATAACTAGCGTGATTACATTCGATACGCATGTTTGAACAGAGAACTCGGATATCGCACAAGCCAGATATGAACATTTTCATTTACTCACGTCCTCTTGTCTACGACCTCCTCAACTTTCCTTTTTTCATCATGTCTCACGACCGGAGTTTCAAAATCATGAGTTTTCAATTCCATATCATAACTCGTGTTGTTACCTTTGATTCACATGTTTGAACACAAAAATCCGATATTACACGAGACAGGTATGAACATTTTAATTTACTCACGCGCTCTCGTCTACGACCTCCTATGGTTTGCTTTTATCATCATGTCTCTCGACCTGAGTTTCAAAATCATGAGTTCTCAAATCCATATCATAACTAGCGTTATTACCTTCGATTCGCATGTTTCAACACAAAAATCCGATGTCACACGATCCAGGTATGAACATTTTCATTTACTCACGCCCTCTTGTCTACGACCGCCTTAACTTTGCTTTTCTCATCATGTCTCGCGACCTGAGATTCAATTCCATATCATAATTCGGGTTGTTACCTTCGATTTGCATTTTTGAACACAAAAATCCGATATTACACGAGCCACGTATGAACATTTTAATTTACTCACGCGCTCTTCTCTACGACATCCTCAACTTTGCTTTTTTCATCATTCGTCTATTTCAACACAAAAATCCGATACTGCACAAGGCAGGTATGAAAATTTTAATTTACTCACACGCTCTTGTCTAAGACCTCCTCAACTTTGCTTTTTTGATCGTGTCTCTCTACCTCAGTTTCAAAATCATGAGCTTACTTAGCGTACTTAGCTTCAATTCGTATGTTTGAACACAAAAATCCGATATCACACGAGCCAGGTATGAACATTTTCATTTACTCACGTGCTCTTGTGTATGACCTCATCAACTTTGCTTTTTTCTTCATGTCTCTCGACCTGAGTTTCAAAATTGTGACTTCTCAATTCGATATCGTGGAGAGCGTACTTAGCTTCAATTCGCATGCTTGAACACAAAAATCCGATATCACACGAGCCAGGTATGTACATTTTCATTTACTCACGCGCTCTTGTCTACGACCTCCTCAACTTTGCTTTTTTCTTTATGTCTCTCTACCTGAGTTTCAAAATTGTGATTTTTCAGTTCCATATCATAACTAGGGTTGTTACCTTCGATACGCATGTTTGAACACAGAACTCCGATATCGCACGAGCCAGATATGAACATTTTCATTTACTCACGCCCTCTTTTCTACGACCTCCTCAACTTTTCTTTTTTCATCATGTCTCGTGACCTAATTTTAGGAATCATGGGTTTTCAATTCCATAGCATAACTAGCGTTGTTACCTTCGATTCGCATGTTTGAACAAAAAAATCCGTTTTTACACGAGCCAGGTATGAACATTTTAATTTACTCATGCATTCTTGTCCACGACCTCCTCAAGTTTGCTTTTTTCATCATTTCTCTCGACCTAAGTTTTAAAATCATGAGTTTTCAATACCATATCATAACTAGCGTTGTTACCTTCGATTCGCATGTTTGAACACAAAAATCCGATGTCACACGAGCCAGGTATGAAGATTTTCATTTACTCACGCCCTCTTGTCTACGACCTCCTCCACTTTGCTTTTTTTATCATGTCTCGCAACCTGAGGTTCAAAATCCTGAGTTTTCAAATCCATATCATAACTAGCGTTGTTACCTTCCATTCGCATGTTTGAACAGTAAGTCACACATGATGCATTAACAACAAATTAGCACATGGCACCATTAACTTAGGTATGTGGATGATGATACTGAACATAATGCATATGCTATGTATGATTGTCATGACAAAAATGTATGATATTGAACATAATGTATATGATATGTATAATTGTCATGACAAAAATGTATGATATTGAACATTATGATACTACTACATAGCTCATAATGAGCTAATGCATTATGATTGTCATAATGAACTACTAGCTCAACACACCCCAATACTAGGTATATGGTTGTTTCTATATGATGTAATTTCTTTTGCATTTAAGTGTGAATGCATGTGCATAGAGGCCAATATTTAAATGTGAGTGCATATGCATGGTAGGTTGTTGTGAGTGTTTGCTTGTAATACTAAGACAAGTTTGTAATATTTACCAAGAAGTTCTGGTTGACACTAACACTTATAGGAAAATGGTTGGTTCTTTGGAAGTATATATATATCAACTCTAAATGGAAATGTAGAGGATGAAAATCTCTTTAGCTAAGTTGAACATAGACATCAATGTAGAAAGTCCTTTTTTGCAACAAATAATGCACATTCAATTACTTATATATAGATCCATGCCCTTGTTTTGTTGCACATGAATGCTCCCATTAAATTGAATCCTCTAAATACAATTACACTTTTATCGATATTGTGACCATCTTGTGTCACCCAATGGAAGTCCTTCATTCAATGCTAATTAGAATTACTAGGCTCCTTTCCTCTAGTTTTTTGAGTGATATGTCATAAGGTACCAACTTATTGCCTCGTTAATAATGCATCACTTTCCAATATCTTTCTACATTTTTTCTTTAAGCTTAAAAACTTCACACGGTCAAGGCCTCCAAACTGAATTGCTAGTTCTCCTCAAATTGTTGGATTCTTGTAATTAAAATAGATATTTAAAGATGGATTTTGAATCCCACAAACATACAAAACTGCAAACTCAATGCTTGGTGCAACAATCTCATTGTTTTGTGCTCGTTCTCACTTTCAATCCAAATACTAATAGGGTAATGAACATCACCAATTGAAATGTAAATATCTTTGCTTATTAGCATGGATTCACAAACAAAAGTTTTCAATTTTTGGGTATACTAGTGGATATCATTTTAAACCAATTGAAATGTAAATATCTTTGCTTATTTAGCATGAATTCACAAACAAAAGTTTCCAATTTTTGGGTATGCTAGTGGATATCATTTTAAATTTATCTTCTCTTTTTATCCCTAGTTGATATTATTCAGAGCCATGTCCAAGGTTGGAGTTTCCTTGTATATTTGCAAGTGATAACTCTTTTGGTGAGTATTTGGATTGAACACTGGAAATAGCTTAAGACATAACCTCTTCACATTTGTATAATCCATACATTTGCTTATGGTAATACGACAAGATTACCCACTCAAGCTTCAAAATTTTACCAAGATGAAAGCTTACCCATACATTTGCTTGCGGTAATCCAACAAGATTGTTCGCTCCAAACTAGTTGAAGCTTATCTATATTATCACAATCTATTTTGCCCATCAAATTAACTGCTCATTATTCTCAAATATAACCTTGCCTCTAAATGGTTTCAACCTTTATTGGCATTATTTAAACATGATAGCTACTAATTTACCTAAGTGTCTCTTGTTACTACACAATTGTATCCAAATAATCATCTCTATTTTAAACTCAATGCAGCTCAGCTTTCTTTCCTAATATGTCTCAATGGACATTTTCCAAACCATATTCCCATCCATGGAAGTGCATTTCTTGAAAAACAAAATCATGTACTACCTGCCAATCTATGCACATATACATTTGTTTCAGATTCCTCTCCATTGCCAAGTGTAATTTTCATGACGCACATCTCCTCGATCTATATGTACATAAACACATGTTCTCAATCTTGTGTAAAGCCAAAGCAACTTCCTTATTCTCTTCACTAATCTTCTTCCTTGAATTACATTATGCGAATAACAGAAGAGGCAAGATCCAAACTCAATAACTACTTTTGTTTGAGGCAATCATGCCCACCATTGTACCACTAGAATGATTAGCATATCTATCAACAAGACCAAGGTAAGCTATTGCAAGGAAATCTTTATTTTTTAATTAGCTACAAGACGCTTTTCTACTAATACTTCTCCCATGGTAACAAAATTGCTATTTTCATGGCTTTAACCAGCAATACTTTCAACTACTACAACGCTCGACATGAATATTCTTCACTTGTGTTTTTCTGTGTTGTGTATAAACATGCAAACATCATGTATTCTACACCTGAATTGTGACTAGGGATATATACTCTATGGATCGGTTACAATCACTTTTTTCAATTTCACAATTGATTGTTTAAACACTCTTCCATGTTGCAATACGGTCCAGGACCAAATTTACTTGTAGGCCGAGCAAATCAGTGATGATAAGGAGAAAAGGCATTTACATAAAGAGGTTAAAGCAGATTCACATTAGTTGGGAAATTACTAAAAAGAGCAATGATATGGATGAAAAATAAAGGATTATAGCCAGACATGAATATTCTTCACTTGAGTTTTTCTGTGCTGTGTATAAACATGCAAACATCATGTATTCTACACCTGCATTGTGACTATGGATATATACATTATGGATCGGTTACAATCACTTTTTTCAATTTCACAATTGATTGTTTAAACACTCTTCCATGTTGCAATACGTTCCAGGACCAAATTTACTTATAGGCCGAGCAAATCAGTGATGATAAGGAGAAAAGGCATTTACATAAAGAGGTTAAAGCAGATTCACATTAGTTGGGAAATTACTAAAAAGAGCAATGATATGGATGAAAAATAAAGGATTATAGCCAGATGGAAAAACTCTTTAGGCCTAGCCAAGGATGCTGAGTTGGCTTCTTTAAAACCTAGAGGAGTTTTTAAGATTGATGACTTTTCTATAGCCATTTGTAAGACAAAGTAGGTGTGTAAAAGGTATAAGCTCAAACTATTGCATAAATTTGAAAGAAAACTAACTTATCTACAATATGGATATCCGACGGTATTATTCACCACAACCAATAATGCAAGAAAGCCAGTTGTATCAAGCAGTTGGTCGGAAGCAGCATGCCCAAATCTAAACATAAAACAAAAGGAAAGAGAAGAAGACTAATTTAGTTTTCAATGTTGTCCATGGGACAAAAAGATAAATTAGTTAAATGTAATACACCGGTAGGTAAGGCTAGTAGGTGAGGAAGGTAGAGTTTAGGAAAACGCTGAGTTTCGAGCTTCAGAGTCAGTTGACGGCTCGGCTCTGTATGAAGAAAAAGTATATAAACCGAGGTCTGCGTACCTCGGCAGGGGGGGAGATCGAGAGTATAGGCAAGGTCGTTTTCATAGTTACAAGAGCTCTGTAAGGTCACCGGCCGTCAGCCGTGTTTTTGTAATCATCGATAACTATTTGTAGTAATATATATCTATTAGATCTTATTGTTTTCATCTGTGTTCCTTCGTTCCTATGATCTCAACTACATATACACCCCGGGTTATATTCCGGGTATGCTCTCCATTCTCTTCCCCTAATGACGCCTCCGTGTACAAGGCTTCACATTACACTTCCCTTGATACCGATAGCCTGTAGGCATATCAAACGTGTTTCCCCAGAAACGGACAACACAATTTGGCACACCCAGTTACAGCTGTGAGATCACAGCGAACTACGTTGAAGGCAACCATCAGCCGCCATTACGGCGCCCAATCTCACCAAGCGGTTTCGGCCACCTGCCCAATGGCTTGAGCCAGTCGAAGGAACTTCCAACTTGGCGGTCACGGACCAGTCTTTCCAAGAAATATCAGAGGCTCACCGGTTGCAATCCTCACCACCTGCTACTCGGTCGCGAGTTGATTCCACACCAACCTCTCCACCAAGCCCTCTAGAGGTCACCCACCCTAACCCTAACCCTTTTCCGGTTTTACCGGAAGATCCAAATTTCGATACCATGCCGTATCCTTACCCACGATACACCTGTTGAGAGACAAGCTCAACATCGGTTGGATCGGCTGAGCAAGCCGAGGACCGGATCGGTTGGAAACCGGTATGCAGACCGGTGCGTAGGAAGGCTGGATCGGTGCAGAAACCGGGAGGCCATCGGAAAGATATTCCGCAAGGAATATATTTGGGAGTTAGTGTAGGGGCTCCTTATGAGCATTGAGGTATTGTCAGTACTTCTATCAGTCCGAAAAGGACTTGTATAAAAGTGTTCATTGAACACACACGATGTATAGATTGAGTATTATTTTTTAATTAAGTTCAGTGTTTACTCTCTCTGTCTCTGTCTCTCCCGTACGTACTGTGCAAACCTAAGCTTTCCATTAAACCTGCGTTTTCTGTTGTTCGGTTTCCTATATTGCTTCCGCACGCCTTCTTTTCATGGTATCAGAGCGCGAGGGTTGAGAACCTCTACAGTCGACTTTGCTTGAAGGAAAAACCAACGAAGAAGAACAAAAAAACCGATGGACAGGAATGGCTAGCTCGCTTCCGACGGAGAAGCTCGACAAAACCAACTACGCATCTTGGTCCTACAAGATGCACCAGCACCTTCTTGGGCATGGTTACTGGGGCTATGTTGATGGAGCAAATGACACAACACCCGATTCAACACACAAAGACTTCCCAGCGTGGGAACAATTGGCGAGCAAAGTGTTGTACTGTTTCGCATCTTGTGTGGGCGAACAGCTATTAAGCTACGTTCGGGATGCAAAAACACCAAAGGGTGTGTGGGAAAATCTGAAGAAGATCTTTGTCGTGAGCACCACAGCCAGGAAGCTTCAGCTCCGACAGGAGTTGAGCAACCTACGACAACGCGAGTTGTCGGTGGCTGACTATACCTCGAAGATCAAGGACATATGCGACTCCATAGCTTCCATCGATGTGAACATCGAGGAAAGAGAGATAGTCCAGGTCTATCTCGGGGGTTTGGCGTCAAAGTTCGGAGCTTTCCGAACTGCTGTGTGTACACGGGAGAATACGCCATCATTTTTCGACTTACAATCGATGCTCCTTATAGAGGAGAACCACGCGGGTGCGTTGACAAGCACGCATGCCGACAACAAGATGTTGTACACGGAGGGAGATAGGCCCCGTGGTCGTGGCAGACGAGGCGAGTCGGTACGCAATGGAGGGGGCCGACGAGATCAAGGAAGAAGGCACCGAAGTGATGCCGACAGCAATTCTAGACCCTCCGGAAACAGGGGGAGTCGAGGCGACAAGAACCAGCAAGGGAAATCCGTCGCGGAATGCTGGTATTGTGGCAAGAAAGGCCACAGGGAGAGCGAGTGCTGGAAAAAGCGCGCAGATTCGGAGAGAACCGGGTCCGGAACAGGTTCTGGACAGACTGACAAAGGAAATCGGCAACGATCGCACTACGCCGAAGGATCTGGAGAATCCGGAAAAGGGTTAGTCTTCGTGATGAGGCACCGAAGTGATGCCGACAGCAATTCTAGACCCTCCGGAAACAGGGGGAGTCGAGGCGACAAGAACCAGCAAGGGAAATCCGTCGCGGAATGCTGGTATTGTGGCAAGAAAGGCCACAGGGAGAGCGAGTGCTGGAAAAAGCACGCAAATTCGGAGAGAACCGGGTCCAGAACAGGTTCTGGACAGACTGACAAAGGAAATCGGCAACGATCGCACTACGCCGAAGGATCCGGAGAATCCGGAAAAGGGTTAGTCTTCGTGATGAGGCACCGAAGTGATGCCGACAGCAATTCTAGACCCTCCGGAAACAGGGGGAGTCGAGGCGACAAGAACCAGCAAGGGAAATCCGTCGCGGAATGCTGGTATTGTGGCAAGAAAGGCCACAGGGAGAGCGAGTGCTGGAAAAAGCACGCAGATTCGGAGAGAACCGGGTCCAGAACAGGTTCTGGACAGACTGACAAAGGAAATCGGCAACGATCGCACTACGCCGAAGGATCCGGAGAATCCGGAAAAGGGTCAGTCTTCGTGATGAGACACAAAGCAAACTCAATGAAGAAGATCACCCCGAAGTTGACTACGGCGCGTCAAACCACATGACGTGCCACGATTGGTTCTCATACCTTGAGAAACCGACGCAACCAGGAGTAGTCGCAACCGGAGACAACACTCCACATCCAATCGCGAATGTCGATGAAGTTCCCTTGAGCCATGTCGGGCAGAAAGGGAAACTTATGAACGTTGTCGTGAAGAATTTCGCCCAGCGACGAAAACTGGGAAATATTGGCTACATCGACGGGGTGCAGCATATGCAGCCACCCTTGTACATTTAGTGTGAATAACGAGGGCGCCTTTATGGCGCCGAAGAGTAGACAAGTCGGGACAGAGAATCCGATGTAAGTCGTGATTTATCCCACATTGTAACGCATCTCCCTCCTTGTTCTATAAAGGGAAGGGAGCGCCTCTTGTGAAGGGGTTGCCCATTTTTGTGTTAGAGGGTATACCGGTAGTTAGGGTTAGTCTCTTCTTCTTTCTTCTTCTTCTTCTTCTTCTCCTTCACGAGTACTCGAGCGGCAACTATGGTGGGAAAGTTGTTAGGTTAACTCCTCTTCTTCTGAGCATACCCGGCTCACGACCAGGGTGGTATCTCTCCCTGTTGTAGGTTTACTTCTGCCCGGCCTCTTGTGCAAGACCCCGCTCGGCGCGACAAGCTCGTGAGCTCCCCGATGGGCGGCTTGGTAGCAGACGGCTGTTGTAACCTACCATGGCCCGGCTCGAAGCCGGGGATGTATTTTTTCCCTTGTAATATATACATTTGCGTCTATCTATGGATATTCGTGTCTCTGTTGGGGTCCGGTGTTTGTGTGGGTGCTTTTGGTGTTCTCTTACCTCCGTTTTGTACATAAGGGCGTGAATTAGGTCGGCGTGGTGTGTGTGTGTGGGTGTGAGTCGGTGTCAAGCACGCGCTCCCTCTCTTTCTCCCTCTCTTTCTCTCTCTCTCGTCCAGTTGCTTCCAGAACGCACCTCCGGAATCGTCTTCTCGGCTTCCCTCCTTCCCTCGTCCGAGACCCCCGTGGTCCCGCCTTTCTACACGCGCGCGCGTAACAACGCGACATATTTGGTGACCCAACGTGAAGGGCGGCAAGGGAGAATGGAGTTATAAGAAGACGACTTCGCGCAACTTTTTGTCGAAGCGGTGAAGGAGTTTGGTCGAGCGACAGCAAGACGAGAGTTGGCACATCAAGCGGTCGAGCGAGTGGTCGAAAGAGTCGGCCGTTTCAACAGGGACAAAGTCCCATCTTACTTGGAAGCCTACAACACGGAAATGGAGGAGCGAGACGTGGACGAAGCGTTGAGCCTAGAGTTCTTCTGTCGGGCTGTCGCCGTCCGTATGCACGCGGAAGTGAAGGAGCTCCAAGAAGTTCATAGTTCGTGGGAGGCCTTTGAAGAGCGCTCCTGCAGGTATATGGAGGACGGCGGAAGAGTCGGGGACGACACGACTTCGACTAGTGGGTAGCATCTGCAAAGACCCATCGGGGCGCAACAAACGCGTTCTGAGAGTTCGAGCGACGGCTTGCTCGGCTCTCGGAGCGGGAACAAGGTTTGTTGGGGGCAGACAAAGTCCTATTGTTCGTCTGGTCGATCGACCGAGCAGAACGGGAGGCCATTGGGATTGAGCTCGAAGACGATGACGGAGCGAATGGGCTTACGGAAGACTGGTCGAAGGTCGAAAGGGTGTGCCAACGGCTAGACAACGAGCGAACCGAGAAGGCTAAGAGGAAGGCATGCGATGGCGTGCCATCACAGCGGGAAGAGGCCGAACGGCAAAGAGAGTCAGCAAGGGTCGGCGTTGGGGCCAGGATTGCGGAGGCATACGCAGCTCTCGACGCGATGCTCGAGGAAGAGGAAAGATCGAGGCCGCAAGCCGAGACTGAGGAGACGGACTTGCCCCACGCAATGGCGAAAGATCGGTACCACGGTACCACGGGAGAGGGTGCGGAACAAAACGCTCTCTCGACTTGCAGAGATAGAATGGCCAAGGACGAGGCCGAGATATCGATCGCGGAATCGGATAGTTGGGACCAGCGGTTTCAGGCGTGTCAGCCCGAAACCCTGGACATCGGAGGCGCAAGCCCAGGCGGGGCTTGCGCGATCGGTAAGAAGATGACCGCCGACCATTTAGAGCCGGTGGCTACGGACAAGGGCGTAAAACGGACAAGCGATTCTTTGTGTCTTCCCACACTTGCTCCCAAGACAATGGCAATCGGGCCCGACTGACCACGTGAGTCCCAAGAGTCCCAAGAGGGGGAAGTAGCGGACGAAAGCCCTCGGACCCGATTCCGGAGAACTCGGCATTCAGGCCCTTATGCCCATGTAAGACCGAGGAGATGGATGGCGGTACCAAGGAGTCCTGGCACGATGCCAACAAAGATGGATGGGAGATGGCCCGAGAAAAGGTCGACGAAGAGACCAAGGAACGACCCGACCGGGGACCAAACCACGCGACGCTCCGATACGGGTGGAGCGTAATCCGGTCGTGGATTGTTCGATCGGGGCCGGATTCGGCATGAAGGTGCCGATACGGGAGAGGGTGCAGGACGAGCCGCCCTCTTTTACATGGGGAGAAAGACCGACCGGGCGAAGGTCGGGAATTGGAAGGAGGGTGATCAAGGGTTCGGAACGAGTCTGGCAAGGTCGGCATCGGAGCCGAAACTCCGGACATTGGAGAATCAAGCCCAAGCGGGGCTTGATTGATCACAGAGCGGATGCTATCCTCCGACACCACTAAAAGGGGCGGTGGCCTGGACGTGTTGCTGAAAGACTTTGCGAAATCGGTTACGCCATATCCTATCCTGAGACTTCGGCTATTCGGCCGACGTGGCAACGTAAGACCAAAGAGATGGAAGATTGAGGCAGGACCACAACAAGGAGAGCGACGACGAGTTCGGGAGAAGTGCGGGGAACGAAGACCGGTCCCATGAGATCTTCACACCAATCCGGTTGTCGGCCCAAGTGCCGGCGTGAGTCCTATAGGAGAGATCAGTGGCGACAGGAGAACAGGACCCGGCAATCCGGAGAATGACGAACAGACCCGGAGGAGAACCGGGCGGAGCAGACTCCCGAATAACCATTCCGGGAGGGAGGAAGAGAGCAAGCCTACGAAGAGACCGAGAACACGGTACGTCGGTACCACGGGAGAGGGTCTGGAGCGAGCCACCCTCTCGGCTTGCGGCCCGAGAGCTGGCATGAGACCTAGAGTGGTGATCGGTGGCGGAAAGGGGATGAAGGCGAGGGAACTGCGGACGGGCGGTCTACGGAGATCCTCACACTGATCCGGCGGTCGGGCCGAGTGCCGGCGTGAGTCCTATAGGAGAGGTCGGTGGCGGCAGGTGAACGTGATCGGACGACGGAAGCAGAGAAAGAAGGTATCAAGCCGGCGAAGCGGCTACTAACCGAATCGGACCTACCGGCAAGGTCACAAGCAACGAAACGAAGACCGGTCCTATGGGATCTTCACACCGGTTCTGGAGACTCCGACTGTTCGGCCAACGTGGCAACGTAAGACCGAGGGAGAAGGAAGGTGGCGGCAAGGAACGGGACCTAGCATCGACAAATGTCGGTAAGACAGGGCGGACGAAGTGCGAAACCCCTACCGAACTGTTACGGTTTGGAAGGAGCCGGTACGGGCAAACACGGGGAGGTGTGTCGAGCTGAAAAGGCACACCTGGGGCGGAACAAGAGTCTCGCAAGTGGCCATCGTGGGCCGGATCGAAGCGTAACTACGGGACGGTGTTCGGCACGGGCGTTACCGAACAAAGGAAGCGGAAGACGGCACAAGGGAGGTGCCTGGAACGAGGTGACGGGTGCATAGTGGACTGCACAGGGTCGGAGTCAGGGGATGACAAGGGAGTCCGGAGGAGGACCCTCCACACTCGCTTCGTAGATCTCGGCAGCTCTGTCAGAGCAACGAAGACTATCACGACAAGCCCAGGATGACAAGCTGATGGGGCGAGGGGCGACAGCAAGCGAAAGACTCAGGACCTGTAGCAACAGCGCAAGACGGAAAGGGCCAAGCGGGCTACTACGGGGTGTTCCTCGGATGCAGAGGGCACTGGAGTGCGGATGAGCGGCGATGCACAATCTGGCCGGGAAAGGGCCGACAAGGCGTCCAAAGAACCGGAGTGGGGCACAGGCTGTGCCAAACAATGGACGAGGATATGTGGCGCATGGAGGTGCCGAAGCGGAAAGGTGAGCACGAAGACGGGTTGCGCAGTTCGAAGGTCACACGTAGAAGACCGGAGAAGGATCCTCCACACCGTTCCGAAGACCTTGGCGGTCCGAGCCGACATGGCGACGTAAGACCATGGAGAAGGAAGGTGGCGGCGAGGGGACGAAGGCAGTGGGAAACAACGCGGGACAACAATCAGGACCACGCGAATGGTTGACAGAGGCCAGGCAGGCCACTATGGGTGTTCCTCAAGCGGAGGACATCGGGCATACGGCGGAGAGCGGAGCGTGCATACGGCCGAACAAGGGCCTGCGGAAGTACGCGGACTACGGAGATCGCGGCGAAGGACCCATCTTGTTCACGAGTAATTGAGCGGTTAGTCTCTTCTTCTTTCTTTTTCTTCTTCTTCTTCTCCTTCACGAGTACTCGAGCGGCAGCTATGGTGGGAAAGCTGTTAGGTTAACTCCTCTTCTTCTGAGCGTACCCGGCTCTCCCTGCTGTAGGTTCACTTCTGCCCGGCCTCCTGTGCAAGACCCCGCTCAACGCGACAAGCCCGTGAGCTCCTCGATCGGCGGCTTGGCAGCAGATGGCTGTTGTAACCTACCATGGCCCGGCTCGAAGCCGGGCATGTATTCTTTCCCTTGTAATATATACATTTGCGTCTGTCTATGCATATTCATGTCTCTGTTGGGGTCCGGTGTTTGTGTGGGTGCTTTTGGTATTCTCTTACTTCCGTTCTGTACATAAGGGCATGAATTAGGTCGGCGTGGTGTGTGTGTGGGTGTTAGTCGGTGTCAAGCCCGCGCTCCCTCTCTTTCTCCCTCTCTTTCTCTCTCTCTCGTCTAGTTGCTTCCGGAACGCGCCTCCAGAATTGTCTTCTCGGCTTCCCTCCTTCCTTCGTCTGAGACCCCCGTGGTCCCGCCCTTCTACACGCGCGCACGTAACAACGCGACAACGTGTTACACGTCCCGACAATCACGAAGAATCTGGTGTCGGTCAAACAGATCGTCGACCAGGGAATGTAGGTTCAGTTTACACACCTCGGGTGCTTCATTGAGGAAGAAGGTTGTGTTATTGCGCAAGCGCGCAGAGATGGGAGGGTGTTCATCCTCGACTCTACTGACGATGGCACCGCAATGTTCGCGAAGGGACAAAAAGTCGAGTTGGACATCGACTTATGGCACAAGCGGATAGGCCACATCAACTACCAGCGGCTTCAAGACCTGCAATTGAAACAAGTGGTGTTCAGATTGCTCAAATTTAGTGGCCAGAAGGCACAAATTGGTTAAGCCTGCCAACTTGGGAAGCAACACCGACTTCCCTTCCCCAACGTGCGTAACTGGAGCCGGAACAAGCTCGACTTGATACACTTCGATGTGTGGGGGCCAGCACAAAACGTTAGTCTTGGTGGGAGACGATATTTCGTCTTCTCCTTCATTGACGACTACACGCGGCGCATGTGGATCTATCTCATTCAGAGGAAGAGCGAAGTCTTCGACTGTTTCCGGGACCTAAAAGGGTTCGTGGAAACGGACACAGGAAGAAAGATCAAGAGTCTGCGGTCGGATGGCGGAAAAGAATTATTTTCCGGCCAATTCAACGGTTATCTACAACAGATGGGAATTCGGCGCAAATTCAGTTGTAGATACACGTCGGAGCAAAACGGAGTGGCCGAGAGGAAAAATCGATCGGTTGTGGAAGCGGCACAGGCAATGCTAGAAGAGAAGAGCTTGCTCAAGTTCTACTGGGCCGAGGCGGTAAGGACTGCGGTATATATCCAGAACCGGATCGGAGACAAAGTGTCGACACACGAGCTATATTTCGGAAGGAAGCCGAACGTGCGACACTTACGAGTTTTCGGTAGCATTGTGTATGTGCATGTGCCGAAGGAGAAACGGAGGAAGCTGGACGCAAAGGCTGAGAAATGTATATTGGTCAGCTACTCGGACGAGCAGAAGGGTTATAAGTGTTATAACCCGCGCACCAAACAAGCGCGCGTGAGCCACGACGTTCTGTTTGACGAGTCCGCGTCCTGGTACTTGCCTCCGACTCCGGACCTCACCTCCAATCCAAGTTCTGACGATGAAGTCAGTGAGGTTGAAATGCCTCTGGATGAGCCTAAAATCGGGACCCGCGAAGAGAGTCCAATTTCGTTTCGGTTAAGTGGACCGAATGGACGACTGAGTCGGTTCGACCAGTCCGATGAAGAGCCAGCGAGTAGTGGAGACTCGGCCGTGCATTCCCTACGCAGGAAGTCGAGGAGACGGCTTACGCACAAAGAGAAAGGGAAGAAGAAGGTGTCGGATTCTGGCATGGATAGGAACGAGTCAAACCTCGACATCGACTAATGACCAATTATGCCGATCTACCCGCCAGAAGAACCCAGTTGTGCGGTTCGGATACAATGAGTACATGGCGCATCATTATGCGTACATGACCTGTATAGCGGATATGCGTGAGCCGGAGAGCTACGCAAATGCGGCTATGGACGCGAATTGGCGCGCCGCGATGGAGGAAGAGATGCACGCATTAGCAGAAAACGAGACCTAGGACCTGGTTGACGCACCGAAGGGTGTGAAGCCGATCGGATGTAGGTGGGTGTACAAGGTCAAGTACAACACCGACGGCTCGGTCAACCAATACAAGGCCCGGTTAGTGGCAAAAGGCTACGCGTAGAAACACGGCATCAACTACAATGAGAAGTTTGCGCCGGTCGCAAAGATGACGATTGTTCGTGTTTTGGTCGCGGTAGCTGCGGCAAAGGGGTGGCACTTACATCAGATGGATGTAAAGAATGTGTTCCTGCAAGGTGAGCTTGAGGAACAAGTGTACATGTTCCAGTCCCCCAGACTTCACTCCGGAACGAACACGTCGACAGTGTGCCGATTGAAGAAGTCCCTTTACGGACTGAAGCAAGGCCCGTGTGCCTAGAATGCGAAGATCACGTAGCAATTGCATCGGATGGCCTTTGCAACGTCCAAATCGGACTCTTCCCTATTCATCCGG
The DNA here is from genome assembly GCF_043228905.1 of Azolla caroliniana. NCBI lineage: Eukaryota > Viridiplantae > Streptophyta > Polypodiopsida > Salviniales > Salviniaceae > Azolla > Azolla caroliniana. The sequence goes on along the minus strand of NW_028230487.1, from coordinate 30,290 downwards.
AAAGGTTGACTCGGTCCGATCAGTATTTTACTATATGTTGATGACTTGGTCATCACCGGCGCCGATCTAGGTGAAATCGACCGCGTGAAGCTCCAGCTTGCAGCATCGTTCAACATGAAGCATCTGGGGGATCTTCATTACTTCCTCGGGATCGAACTGATTCGCACCCCCGAAGGCATACTGATCAGCCAACATCATTACGCACTAAATATGCTCTTCAAATTCGGGATGGCAGACTGTAAGTCCGTCTCGACTCCTCTTGATAGAACCATCAAGCTTCGCCCCAATTCCGGAGAGGTATGCGACCCGACGAGGTTCCGACAAATTGTCGGAAGCCTTACCTACTTGACAATCACCCAACCCGATCTCAGTTATCTGGTCAGGTTGATCAGTCAGTTCATGGCGCAACCTATTGAGGAGCACCTTCAGTGTGCGCAACGCGTACTGCGGTACGTAAGCGGCACGAAGGACCGGGGATTGCTATATCGGACCGGTACAACCTCGCAATTGGTCGACTACACCAATGTTGATTGGGTTGGCAACACCGTCGATCGCCGATCCATGTTCGGATACGCGTTTTCCCTTGGGAGTGCCGCGATAGCGTGGAGCAATAAGAAGCAGCCGACAATTGCATTGTCGAGCACCGAAGCTAAGTATTGAGGAGCGACTGTCGTGACATGCGAAGCCATATGGTTGAAGCGGCTACTTAAGGACCTGCAAGAGGAGGTGTCCGATCCGATGACGATCTATTGCGACAACCTCAGCAGCATCCAGCTCGTGAAGAACCTCGCTTTCCACGCACGGACCAAGCACATTGAGGTGCACTACCATTTTGTCCGTGAGTGTGTCCTTTCTGGTGAAGTCGAACTTCAGTATGTTCCGACAGATCAGCAAACTGCCGACATCTTCACCAAGCCCCTTGGTCTAGACAAGTTGCGGAAATTCTCGGGTGCGCTTGGGTTGCGTCACCTCGACGTGCCAAACTTGAGGGGGAGAACAGTCTCAAAAGACCAAGCAAGGGAGCAGGAAGGGGGCGGAAGAGGCTGCGACACCGAGTCAGATGACGAATTTGACTTCGAATCGGCTAAAGAAGCCGAGGGCGGATCCGTGGAAGAGTCCAAAAGTGGACATAAGGGGAGCAGCCGAAAGAAAGAGCCAAAGCCAACCAAGCATGGGGGAGATGACGCTGTCAAGGGCGAGAAGATCGAAGACGAGTTGGAGACAGCCAACTCGGACGAGAGCGAAAACCGATCGGAGGTAGCCAAGTCGGTCCGGATGTTTGATTCGGATACACTGAATCAACCGAGGGCCAAGCGGAAAAGAAGGCAGCAGATGAAGTGCCAACACTGCAACAGCAAGGGAGCTATGAAGGGCCGTGGGAGCAGACAAGCTGACTGGAACGGTCAAAGCACACAGAGTTGAACAAGCCGACGAGTGCGAGCGAGGCGTGGAGCCAAGAGGAACCGGAGCAGTGATTCGGAAGATCCCAAAGAGCCTCAAGTTCAACATCGGCTGGATCGAATGAGCAAGCCGAGGACCGGATCGCTTGGAAACCGGTACGCAGACCGGTGTGTAGGAAGGTCGGATCGGTGCAAGGAATATATCTGGGAGTTAGTGTAGGGGCTCCTTATGAGCATTGAAGTACTGTCAGTACTTCTGTCAATCCGAAAAGGACTTGTATAAAAGTGTTCATTGAACACACACGATGTATAGATTGAGCATTATTTTTTAATTAAGTTTTGTATTTACTCTCTCTCTCTCTCTGTCTCCCCCGTGCGTACTATGCAAACCTAAGCTTTCCATTAAACCTGTGTTTTCTGTTGTTCGGTTTCCTATATTGGTTCCGCACACCATTCTTTTCAACACCGACGGCCCAAACGCGGAGTCGCACATCCGTGCCTTCGTGTCCACCTGGCAAGCCAACCACTCAACACAGTGACTCTCGCCTGCCGAAATCGATGCCTCAAAAATCGTTGAGTTTACGCTATCCCTCGATGGACCAGCTGTGTGATGGTATTCTCGCCTCAACGTAGGGGAGTTTATCACCTTCCAAGACGTTCGCACGAATTTCCTAGAACTTTTCCATCGCAAGGTGCCCAAACGAGAACTACTCCGACAGTTCTTTTCCATGAGCCAAGAACCGCACGAGACGATCGCACAGTTCACGATCCGGTTCCGGGATCTCTACCGACAAGTGGCCGACGATGTCTATGCACAACACATTCCGGACGCATTCCTGTCCAGCTTACGGGAGCCTCTACAGACGACTCTCGCACTTACTAATTTTGGCAACCAAACGATCGAGCCAGTCATCGCGTGCGTCCTCGCCCTCGATCGAACACAGCAAAGCATGGCTTTCTCTATGAGTTCACTGCAAAGTGCCCTTCCCCAAGAGGACAATCGCGTCCGCCAAGCCCTCCAATGCACAGTTTGCTCAGGATCGGGCCATCTGGCCCTCGAAAGACCTCACCGGCCACAGTCTCTGATCTGCCAGTCCCGCTCTCACACTGTCGAGCAATGTGAATACAATATGCTCAACCGCACAACGACAGCCCCGATTCGCTAGATCGAGCTTAGGGATACATACTCTCGTTAGGACGAGCGACAATTCTACCGGAACCAAGATAACCAATGACCCCGATCACCAGATAGGCGGTGCCGTGACGACGATTACCGTCAAGACAACGACCGTTATCGAAACGACAACCGATGGAGATCAGACTACCGCCATGATCGCTATCACGATGACCAGTACCGGGCAAACGACAATTATGATCGGTATGACGATGATCGGGATGACCGATACGATCAAAGAAATTCCCGTAATGATCGGCGCAACTCTCACCGAGGATCGTGCAACAACAAAAGGAATAACGACAACCGTCGTCGGGAACCCCCTCAAAATGAACCGCGCAGCTCGAGCGCGCCCCAGACCAACTCATCAACACACGAGGCCGGGAATCAATCGCACCCCCCCACACACACACAGATCAGGCTGGCACCAGCAACTCGGCCGTTGTTACTTGCTTCAAGTGCAACCAACCCGGTCACTACGCTACGCAATGCCCAAAAACAGACCGTGGAAAGGCTCCTGTCGTGAATAGTATTATGGCCGACGTGCAAAACGTCACAACACGCAGTAAAGCCCAGGCCACTCCATGGCAAGTACAGCATGAAGTCCGGCAAGTAGCCAAAGAATGGATTGATACGGCCAACAAAAACAATGTGGTGCAGATGCAAACATAAATGGAAGACGCGACCATCGGAGCACCACAGTCTTCGGCACCATCCATGTCGACAGAAGATGACCATCTATGGGAAGCCCTTACAACTGCTAAGATCTCGCGCTGCCATTACATAAGTTGTTACCACTCATGCCACGCTTTCAGGATACCTTGGCTAAGCTCACGGCTAAGGACAAATCGGTCGTACCCCCTATTAACCTAACGGAGCTAGGGACGGGCCCACCCCTCATGGATTCCCATAATCCAGCCGTGAAAATCATGCTTAAAGGACGCGACCTTCATGGGTGCATAATTGACGGCGTCTCCAGTGTGAACGTCATCAACGAGGCCACATGTCACACCTCCGGCATAAACCAATGGGAGCCTTGCCCCTTTTGGCTTCGGATGGCCGATACACAATCGGTTCGCCCCATCAGATTAATCCGCCACCTCGACTTTACTCTAGGAGGCCACATGTTCACTATCTCGGCCGTTGTATTACGACTCGAAGCACAGGGCACCTACCCAATGTTACTTGGTAGATCATGGTTGCGCACAACAAATATCAAACAGCATTGGCAGCACAACATGATCTCGTTTCGCCGAGGAAAGACCAAGGTCCGGATCATAACCGAAGAACGCTTAACCATGCCCCACAACACCTCTCCGTTATACGCAGAAGGGGTGGACATGCTCGACAGGTTAGCCGATGACGAGATGGATGACTTCCTAGAAGACCATCCCACTATCATACCCCTCTTCGAAATCGATGCCATATCGGTCGTCGACACACCTCTAGACGAGGAGGTCACAGAGAATACACCTCCCTAGTACGAGCCAGATCCCACCACCATCGCAGAATTACGACACGCTCGGGACGCTTTTGAACGTGAACTCGCCATCTCCCAACGAGTGAAGGCATCAACGCTCGAAACACTGAACCTCGGTTCGGACAAGAACCCTCACACCCTGTAGATTTCTAATAACGTACCAGCCGACGAACAAGCAGCCCTCATACCGATTACCAGGATGTATTCGCATGGTCTTACACGGATATGAAGGGTTTGGACCCTCAATACGACCAACACCAGATCCATCTTCTCCTTGACACTCGGCCGGTTCAGTAAAGACGCTACAGGATGAACCCCAATTATGCGGCTAAGGTCAAGGACGAAATAGAAAAGCTCCTCCGAGTCGGGTTCATACGACCTGTAAAACGCGCCACATGGTTAAGCCCAATCATAGTCGTCCACAAGAAAAACGAGAAAATCGGAATCTGCGTCGACTACCGCAAGCTTAATGCTACAACAGTCACGGATGGATTCCCTCTCCTGTTCACGGATAGCGTTCTCGACACGGTGGTGGGTCACGAATGCTACAGCATTCTAGACGGGTTCAGTGGCTACAACCAAATCAGAATGCACCCAGATGATCAGGAGAAAACAGCATTTGTCACGGAATGGGGTGTTTTCGTTGCAGAAGTAATGATGTTCGGTTTGAAAACGGCGCCGGCCACGTTCCAGCGCATCATCACCGAAATTTTTAACGAGTATATCCCGGCGTTCATGCAAGTCTTTCTCAACGACTTCGCCGTGTATGGCCACCGATTGGAACACATGACCAAGTTACGTCTCTGTCTTGGTCGATGTCGCCAGGTTCAGTTAAGTTTAAACCCGGAAAAATGCGTGTTCTTGGTCACAAGCGGCAACCTACTCGGGCACATCGTCAGTCAAGAAGGTATCGCCATGGACCCGGATAAAGTACAAGCAATCCTAAACGCCCCTGCACTCTCAAATGCAAAGGCCCTCAGCCGATTTCTGGGACAAATCAGATGGCACGGCCGGATGATACGCCACCTAGCCGATTTCGCGACACCACTACACAGGGCGGTGTATCGACTTCCCTTTCAATGGACTTCAATCGAGGACGAGGCTTACCAAGCTTTGAAATTAATGCTCTCGCATGCCCCAGTTGTACAGCCCCCGCTATGGTCGGAACCTTTTCACGTCTTCGTGGACGCATCAGATATCGCCATCGGGAGCGCACTTATGCAATGCACGCCCCCAAATTGGTATCGGCCAGTGCATTATGCTACGTGATGTCTCTCGGCCAAGACAAAGAACTATTCAACCACCGAACGAGAGGGCCTTGGTATGATCTACAGCATCAGTAAATTTCGGCATTACCTCTTAGGCCGAAAATTCACATTTCACGTCGATCACTCGGCCCTCCTTTACCTAGTCAATAAAAAGGCCCTGACAGGTCGACTGGCTCGATGGATGCTCCTGTTACAAGAGTTTGATTTTCACATACAGCATCAACCCAGAGTCCAACACGCCGTCGCGGATTACCTAAGCCGCCTCGAGTCAAGGGACCCTGCCGAGTCCACGTATGACGACTTACCCGATGCCGGCCTATTTAATCTCACAACGCTACCAGACAACAAAGAAGATGAATGGATCACGGAGATGACCCATTTCCTTAGTACTGGCATGCCTCCCAACCACATGCCCCTCGATGCGCGGAAACGACTCGCAGTACGAAGCCGAAACTTTTGTCTCGTTTTCGACATCCTCTACCACAAAGGCTCAGACAGAATATGGCGTCGGGCAATTCGGCAATGCGAGAAGAAGGCCATCCCCCAAGAGGCCCACCTAGGAATCGCCGGTGAACACTACGCCGGAGAGTCCACGGCAAGGAAAGTATGGTAGAGTGGGTTATGGTGGCCTACAACGAAAAAGGATGCCCACGAGTTCGGTCGGCAGTGCGACTTGTGCCAACAGTTGGGACAACCGATGGAACAAGCTCGAATGCCACATCAACCCATTCTTCCATTGGAACCATTTCAAAAATGGGGGTTAGATTTTGTGGGACCCTTCAAACCAACTGCGGCCCGAACCGGTAATAAGTATATCATCGTGGCTACGGACTACTGCACAAAATGGGTCGAGGTAAATGCTTTACGAGACAACACGACACCATCCACGGCCAATTTCGTGTACGACCATCTCTGGTGCCAATATGGATGCCTAATAGAGCTCGTTAGTGACCAAGGTGGGCACTTTATGAACCATATAATACGCGAGCTTACGACACACTACGCGGTTGTATATAAGAAAAGTACACCATACTACCCGCAGGCAAACGGATTGGCAGAATCAACTAACAAAATTCTCCAAACAATCCTGAAGAAGATCGTCAACGAGAACCACACTGATTGGGATGACAAGCTCCAGAGTGCACTATGAGCTTATCACACAACATTCAAAACGAGCATTCAATCCACCCCCTTTCGGATGGCTTTTGGTCTCAAAGCCATTATGCCCATCGAGTTCAAGGTTCCGAATCTCCGAGTTCAAGTTAAAGCAAGGCTCCTCAAGGCCCAATCCGAACAATTTAGGCTGGAACAACTCCTCGAACTTGGCGAGGACCGGGTAGCGAGCATGGCCCAACTTGAACAGCGCCAACGACAACGGAAAGCCTTTGTGGACCGACATCGGAAAGGATTGGAACAAGAACTGACCATCGGCAAACCGGTCCTCGTTTTCCAAACACAACTCGGTGCCATGCCAGGGAAGTTGCGATTTCGATGGACCGGCCCCTTCTGGATTATTGACGAGTTTAACAACATGTTCCAGCTCGGCACCCTCGCCGGGGAAATTGTCAAAAGCTGGGTGAATGGATTCCAACTGCGACCATACCAAGGAAATACCCCAGCCAACCCTTTCGTCGAGTCTCATAGCACGGACAATGCCACGAAGGAGGCCACGTGTCCCCCTCGGTAAGAACCCACCAACATTCCAAAGCGTACATTACGTAGGATTAGGCATAGTTTTAGCAATTAGTTAGTTCCACCTAAAGCACTTACCACATCACCCAAATCGCGTCATGTTTAGAGGCACACACTAGTCACTTTCACATTCACTTAAGTATTTAAAGGCACATGCACAGCATCCAAGGCACAGCACTAACTCCCTAGGACACGTGGCCATAATATCCTATTATGGCATCCACAACCAAGAATCTCTAGGCTCCTCTTCATGCACAAAACCCTAGGCATTCACTAAAAAACAGTTACCCCAAGCACACCCCACACACAGATGCTTTCTTGCACACCCAGCCTTCATCGCTCCCACACTCTCAAGCCTCCTCTCGCTCTCAGCACTTTCATCACTCCCACCGCTCTTGCTCACAAGCCCTCTCTTGTCCTCATAGCCCCTCTGCCGCACCACAACCATCTCCTTCCCTCGCTCTGTCTCGGCCTGGCCTCATCCTCCTTCCCCAATCTTCCACACAACAGAACCCCAAGTCCATTATGCCTCTTGCAACTTCACAGGAAACCCACTCCTAGCTTCAGGAATGAGGATTGGGTGGTTATTTAAAGGTGATCGATGCCCCTACACACTCTGATGCCCAAGCGGTTGCACGCCGAATCCACCTGGACACAGTCACCAACAATATGATTCGTGTTGCCTTGGACCTGAAGCGAGGAGGTGATCATGAAGTAGAGATTCCCCCTTCCACGACCCTGAAGAAATACTTTGGTGCGTATTCCATATTTGGTAAGGCCTATCGCTCACATCCTAATGGAGTACGCGTTCGTGCATACCAACCCTACAAGTATGCCACAGAACAAAGCGGCGATCATTATCAGTGAATACAAGGGAAACAAAATCGATTGGGGAATCATCACAGGCGAAGGAGTCTGTGCGGCGCTCGAATATTTTCAAACCGGTAAGGGTTTGTTGCCTGTGATCAATCACTTTCTCGTAGTCCTCTACCCACCTCCTTCGGTTTCCCCTCGTCGCATCCTGACCTCTCCACCACCACCAAGGAAACAATGGGAGAAAATTTTGGCAATAACCTAGGAAGAATGTGAAGACCCCTCGCCTTCTCCATCTCCCTTAAGCATTCGGAACCCCACTTCCGCCTCGGCACCACCCCCACCAAATACACAGAAACAACGGGTGGTAACAGCGACCCATGTCGAATGGGATGAGGCTGAGCAGCCCATCCCCGAGGATGTCACCATACGCCAAAAACCACCAAGGACATCAATGACCTCTCCACAACCGAGCCCACGGCCCTCAAGCCAACAACCCTCGGCCATCCGGCAACAAAAGAGGAAACAGGCCGAGGAGCCAACACCACCAGCCCTGGACGCACAAGATCAGTCGCCAAGAAGACGTTGCATCATTCGAGATACAACCACAGAGACCGAGGGCGACCATCATCAGAAATCAAAAGAGGCCAGTCCAACCTCCACGGACATGGTACCAGCGGAGTCATGGCTCCAAGTCGGTACGATCGAGCATGGACAAACCACGCAGATATCAGAGGAGGAAGTCCTCAATTACAAAGATCTCCCCGCGGAGGCATACGAGTTCAGTGCACTACTTCGACTGGGCACAACATATGAGTTAATGGATTTCCTCGCGCGCGCCCAAGTAGCTATCGTCGCTCGTATGGTCAAGGAGCACACCGAAACAAAGATGATTCAACACGCTCTAATGGGTAAAATCGAACCTCACGAGGATCGAGCCTTACAAAAGATAGGACGGAAGAAGCAAGCACAAAATGCTTCGCTCCTCATGGAACTACTAGATCTGAACATGACCTTAGTCGAGGCATATCGCAATCTGCACCACACTACTCAAGCAGCCAAGGACATGGCCCGACGTATCAAAACAGCGCATCAGCAAGCCAAGCAGGCTACCGAGCTATGGCAAACCGTTGAGGAGAAACTGGCAACATTCCAGCAGCAACATCCACAACATCCGCCCTTAAGCCTCCCTGCGCCGAGTGACGTTGGCTCACCAGCCACTCTTCTAAACCCGAGCCTGAGTGCTGCAGATACCAAAGCACACACAGAAGACACCTCTCACCCCAAGGTAGCCACGGTCGATGCCAGCACAATGACGGACTTGGTGCAGACAAGCGAGCCATCATCACGGGCAAATATTAGCCCGCACCCCCAAACCAGCCACGCCTCCACACAAACGCCACCACCACCAGTTGTCATGGAACGATTTACACAGACAGACAGGGTGCCCTCGCCCCAAATCCAGCAACCAGCAACCTAGACAGGGCCTCCCCTTCGAGACTACCAAGAGGAGCTTAAGGCCCAGATCGCTCTGGCCAAGTTGGTAGAACAGAACCACAACAACATTCTTGGCCAGCTACGGGAACACGCCGCGAGCCGCGAAGCGGACCTCAAGCGACTGTTTGTTGAAAGGTCGGCGACACTAGTAATAACAAGAAGCGCACACGAGAAACAAGGAAAAAATTTTACTCTCTGAGGAATGCTTCAAAGATAGAAGGTTTTTTCTTTTCCTTCTTCTTCTCTGATTCGTCTTTCTTGCTTCTCTCTGCAGCTGTGAAAATCGCCCAAAAATGGAAATGAATCAAATCTATTTCCATTAATACACAGAAAAAGAGGCCCCTAACTGTTTGTGTGTGTGTTCTTTTTTCTCTTCTTTCTGATTTCAAACTTTTAGATATTTACCAGAAATACCCTCCTTCAATCCCTCTTGAAGTAACGTAATGATTATGTACTTCCTCCTCAAGATCTCGCTTGATGGACACATGCTTCTCTTCCGCATGAAAAAACGTAAATATTTCCTTCAAATCGATCATTTGCCTATCGAGGCAGCTATCTTGGTGTGAAATTTGTGATATGGTTATGGTTTGGTTTGGTATAGTATAGTATGGTATGGTATGGTATGGTATGTTTGATTTGGTTTAATTTGGTATGGTGTGGTATGGTATGTTTGATTGGGTTTAATTAGGTCCGGTATGGTATGTTTGATTTGGTTTAATTTGGTATGGTATGTTTTATTGGGTTTAATTTGGTCCGGTATGGTATAGTATGTTTGATTTAGTTTAATTTGGTGTGGTATGGTCTTGTATGGCTTGGTTTCATTTTGGTATGGTATGGTTTGGTTTAATTGGGCTTAATTCAGCATGATATGGTTCAATTTGTAGGATATGGTTTGGTTGGATTGGGTTGGCAATACCTTCAATTCAATACCACAAGAATTCGCTATGTGAAAGACATGTTTCTCGAGCTTTCACGTGACTCTGAGTCAAGCCCAATACCTCTCTTTTGTCTGCGCATTGCCAACATGAAAGGTGAACAATCTAGATGTGTAAAGACAAAGGAATACATTCAAATAATTTGTTCAAAGATTGTAATAAAAACAATTGTAAACGATGTAGGGTTTTATGGCGGGGTAACCACATGTGTGCTAATCGTTTGCTATTAAAACAACACATTGCGAAGAAGGGGGAGGAGCTTGTTATTAAAAAGAAGAAGAAGAAAGGATTTGGTTCAATGTGTCAAAACCAACCATGATGTTCAGGCTTTTAGAATAGGATTGCAAATATGGGGATAATTGTTATATGACAATGTATTGTGTAAAGAAACAAAGGTGAGTCATTGTGTCATCGGGGCAAGGATCAAAAACATCTAATTAATGCTTATGTGTATGTGGTCATCACGATCAGCCACATATGTCACGACCCGACACCTAATTTCATCATAAACAAAACCTTTGGCATAAAAACTACATCAAGACATGCATCCACACATGCACATGCACACATAGAGAGAAAGAGTGAGAACTTGTGAAATTACTCGCAACTCTTTCATAGGACCGACCAATGGGAACACCATTCACTTGTTAGATGAGCAAAAGGGTCTTTTGGCCACAAAACACAATTAGAGGTTTCTACATATGTATGTAACTCACAATCTCTAGTTTTCGTGGGATTCGGCGGGCTCATAAAGTAAGTATATGTATGTCCGTATGTAGAAGGCTTGTGTTTATTAGCACCCAACTGATAATAAGGCTTGGTGAGAGAATCACGGCCACAACAGTGTAGGGTGCATTTCAGAGGCCAAGTGCAATTTGCACTATTAGATCTTTTTCTAAAAAACTACGGGAGTTTCCCATAGCCCGATTCTGACAACCTCTGTCATCAAAGCATTAAAAATTCCACTACCAAAATAACAATTGATATAAATGTGTTTTGAAAATACTTAAAACTTCAAATTACACAAATTGCCAACCACAAAAAGTTTCTAAGGTTTGGTTTTGGAGACCAAAATCTCCAAAGTTAAAGACCAAAAACATTTTGTTGCAATTAACATTTGAGACTCTTGAAGTCCTAAACCCTAAACCCTAAACTAAACCCTAAACCCCCTCAACCCAAACACATCTTATCAAGAAGAATTAAATTATTGCCTCTTAACTTCCGGCTCACAAAAAATACTGATTTGACCTTGGAAGAGGCAAATTAGATGTTGTTCCCAAGTTCAGCTGCTAAACCAATATACGTTTCAGGTGTAAGCTGTAGCAATTCATGTTTAACGTCTGAATGAATATCTAAACTATCGATGAATAGTTGCAAATCCTCTTTTCCTATTGTATTTCCTCGAGTAAGAGCCTTTAGCTTTTCGTATGCTTCAGAAACACAAAATTCCCGCATGACCTGCAAAAAATTTCACATCCATTTTATCACCTCAATAAAAACTGCATCCGTAATATAGAAAATGTTCATACTGCATTACGATCATCATAATTAGTAAACAAACCGTTTGTATAGGCTCCGTGAGAACTTCCCAAGTTCAAAAAAGATCATCTTTTATTCGTGTTTGATCCACCTGTTATTGTAGCACATAGAAGACATAAAAAATCTATCCTAATTTTTAGGCACGCAAGACTATTCTTAATTTATTCTAGCAAATAAAACACGGTGCAACTGTATCCAAATTTATGATAGGCTTTGGTTGTGCAATTTCTACCATTGATTCAGATGAATATTGTATGAAAGAACTTTTTATATAAGAAATAAAAACAGCCAACAAAAAACACATCTTTTACTAGTTGAAACAATGGTAGCACATACCCAAGCACTTAGCGGTTTCTTACGATGCAATGTATCATACACAAACCTATTACTGTAGTTAAACCTAAACACTTCATATAAGAAATAAAAAGCAGCAACTGTATCCAAATTACTCATAGGCTTTGGTTGTGCAATTTCTACCATTGATTCAGATGGATATTGTATGAAAGAACAGAGTATCAAAACCAACCAGACCTTTACCCATCAGCAATTTTCAGGTTTAAAACGATTCCATTAAGATACCATAACCAAGCATTTCTTGGAATTTAAATCTTGCCACAACAGCATTTTTCCAGTTGGCTTTCTAAATTCAAAATGAGAAAAGCAGCAAGGAAGGAGAGAACATGACATCATTCAGGAACACAAGCTCAAATGCAATGAACAAGATGATATAAATCCACGGGGGATCATTGAACTATTCATATAAGAAATAAAAACAGCCAACAAAAAACACATCTTTTACTAGTTGAAACAATGGTAGCACATACCCAAGCACTTAACGGTTTCTTACGATGCAATGTATCATACACAAACCTATTACTGTAGTTAAACCTAAACCCTTCATATAAGAAATAAAAAGCAGCAACTGTATCCAAATTCATCATAGGCTTTGGTTGTGCAACTTCTACCATTGATTCAGATGGATATTGTATGAAAGAACAGAGTATCAAAACCAACCAGACCTTTCCACATCAGCAAGTTTCAGGTTTAAAACGAATCCATTAAGATACGATAACCAAGCATTTATTGGAATTTAAATCTTGCCACAACAGCATTTTTCCAGTTGGCTTTCTAAATTCAAAATGAGAAAAGCAGCAAGGAAGGAGAGAACATGACATCATTCAGGAACACAAGCTCAAATGCAATGAACAAGATGATATAAATCCACGGGGGTTCATAGAACTTTTTATATAAGAAATAAAAACAGCCAACAAAAAACTCATCTTTTACTAGCTGAAACAATGGTAGCACATACCCAAGCACTTAACGGTTTCTTACGATGCAATGTATCATACACAAACCTATTACTGTAGTTAAACCTAAACCCTTCATATAAGAAATAAAAAGCAGCAACTGTATCCAAATTCATCATAGGCTTTGGTTGTGCAATTTCTACCATTGATTCAGATGGATATTGTATGAAAGAACAGAGTATCAAAACCAACCAGACCTTTCCACATCAGCAAGTTTCAGGTTTAAAACGATTCCATTAAGATACGATAACCAAGCATTTGTTGGAATTTAAATCTTGCCACAACAGCATTTTTCCAGTTGGCTTTCTAAATTCAAAATGAGAAAAGCAGCAAGGAAGGAGAGAACATGACATCATTCAGGAACACAAGCTCAAATGCAATGAACAAGATGATATAAATCCACGGGGGATCATTGAACTATTCATATAAGAAATAAAAACAGCCAACAAAAAACACATCTTTTACTAGTTGAAACAATGGTAGCACATACCCAAGCACTTAACGGTTTCTTACGATGCAATGTATCATACACAAACCTATTACTGTAGTTAAACCTAAACCCTTCATATAAGAAATAAAAAGCAGCAACTGTATCCAAATTCATCATAGGCTTTGGTTGTGCAACTTCTACCATTGATTCAGATGGATATTGTATGAAAGAACAGAGTATCAAAACCAACCAGACCTTTCCACATCAGCATTTTTCAGGTTTAAAACGAATCCATTAAGATACGATAACCAAGCATTTATTGGAATTTAAATCTTGCCACAACAGCATTTTTCCAGTTGGCTTTCTAAATTCAAAATGAGAAAAGCAGCAAGGAAGGAGAGAACATGACATCATTCAGGAACACAAGCTCAAATGCAATGAACAAGATGATATAAATCCACGGGGGTTCATAGAACTTTTTATATAAGAAATAAAAACAGCCAACAAAAAACTCATCTTTTACTAGTTGAAACAATGGTAGCACATACCCAAGCACTTAACGGTTTCTTACGATGCAATGTATCATACACAAACCTATTACTGTAGTTAAACCTAAACACTTCATATAAGAAATAAAAAGCAGCAACTGTATCCAAATTCATCATAGGCTTTGGTTGTGCAATTTCTACCATTGATTCAGATGGATATTGTATGAAAGAACAGAGTATCAAAACCAACCAGACCTTTACCCATCAGCAATTTTCAGGTTTAAAACGATTCCATTAAGATACCATAACCAAGCATTTCTTGGAATTTAAATCTTGCCACAACAGCATTTTTCCAGTTGGCTTTCTAAATTCAAAATGAGAAAAGCAGCAAGGAAGGAGAGAACATGACATCATTCAGGAACACAAGCTCAAATGCAATGAACAAGATGATATAAATCCACGGGGGATCATTGAACTATTCATATAAGAAATAAAAACAGCCAACAAAAAACACATCTTTTACTAGTTGAAACAATGGTAGCACATACCCAAGCACTTAACGGTTTCTTACGATGCAATGTATCATACACAAACCTATTACTGTAGTTAAACCTAAACCCTTCATATAAGAAATAAAAAGCAGCAACTGTATCCAAATTCATCATAGGCTTTGGTTGTGCAACTTCTACCATTGATTCAGATGGATATTGTATGAAAGAACAGAGTATCAAAACCAACCAGACCTTTCCACATCAGCATTTTTCAGGTTTAAAACGAATCCATTAAGATACGATAACCAAGCATTTATTGGAATTTAAATCTTGCCACAACAGCATTTTTCCAGTTGGCTTTCTAAATTCAAAATGAGAAAAGCAGCAAGGAAGGAGAGAACATGACATCATTCAGGAACACAAGCTCAAATGCAATGAACAAGATGATATAAATCCACGGGGGTTCATAGAACTTTAAAGGAAGTCTCGTGGACTTCATTCTAGGGTGATTGTCATTTGACGATTCATAATGTAAAAATTGTCACGGCCATGTACGGATATGTTAGGATTCAACGATACATTCCTCCAGCCATGTTAATCACATTTGAATTTGAGATCTCATAAGAATTGCAATGTGTGGCATTTTGATGGATTTGACAATGTGGTCAATCACATTTTAATGTGAACACAACATGATACAAACATACTTAAGATTAAACACGTGCTAAACAAAATTGTTAGCTAAATGCAAAATTGGGATGGAGAATTTGAGCCCGATGGTATATTGTGAGTCTAGTACAATTGTAGGATCTCTGATATCATAATTATGCTTAAAATTTATATCATAGTAGTTTTGTTTGTATTGTATCAGAGCCCCAACCACAAAATTGAATGATGCATTGTTTTATGCAACCTCCTCTCCATCAACCTAGTCATCAATAATTCAGTTCTAACCAATTAAGATGCAAAGGGTACATGGATGATGCCGTCACCAGCGTGTTTTTTATTTGTGTCATCTGTTTTACATCCTTGCGCATATACATTGGATGTGACAAGATAGCATCGTCAAAATGAATATGGGTGAGTTTTACAACAGGCACTGCTGGTTTTAATCAATTTCTAGGATTGTGTGGTTTGGGTTTATGATAACACTCAATAGAGCAGAAAATTCAAGAGATAATATGCTCTTAAACGAAATACACAGATAGTGAAGGATGAAGGGATGAACAAGAGGAATAGAGAGGTGGATGACAAAGGGGGTTCAACTCTTGCTAGGTGGGGATTACAAGGGGAGAGAGAGCTGAATCTCTGCAACACAGAAAAGCAACAGAGAAAAGGGGGAAAACCACACACAGAGAGCACAGAGACACTCGCTCTCTCACACACACAAAAAACTCACTCTCTCTCACTCCCCACACAACTAAGTGAAAGACCAGTTTTGGCCTTTTCACACTTACATGCATTGGGGATACATGTATAACAATCTCCCACTAAAAGGCCTAAACTAGGAGTACAAATAATGGAAGGTTGACTTCTACACGACCTAGACCTATACCTCCCACCTGATGGGCATGTTACACAATGTACATGACAAGTGTGTAACGTAAGGTACTAAGTAATGCCCATCAAGTAACAACAATGCTCCAATGCATCTTGTGGTAAGGCCTTAGTCAATGCATCTGCAGCATTTTCGCGAGAAACAACCTTCTCAAGGCTAATACAACTATTAGCTATGCATTCCCGAATAAAATGGTATCGCACTCCAATATGTTTAGTCTTCGCATGATATACCGGATTCTTCGCCAAAGCAATGGCACTTTGACTATCACAAAACAGTTTGGGTACATGTTGCGGTATACCCATGTCGCTAGCTAAACGAGACAGCCAAACCGCTTCCTTACATGCCTCACTGGCTGCAACATACTCAGCCTCTGTTGTTGACAATGCGACACAATCTTGAAGACGAGATCTCCAAGCAATAACACCTCCCATAATCTGAAATATGTACCCTGAAGTAGATTTCCTACTATCAGCGCATCCGGCATAATCTGAATCTGTATATCCAATGATATAGGCGTCCCCTTTGCCCAAACAAAGGCACTTATCCTTAGTGCCACTCAAATATCTTAGTATCAACTTGACTGCATCCCAGTGTTTCTTACCAGGGTTTGACATGAATCGACTTACGGCTCCCACTGCAAATGCAATGTCTGGTCTAGTAGCCACCATGGCATACATAAGACTCCCAACTGCTGATTGATAAGGAACCTTGGACATGAACTCCTTGTCCTCATCAGATGTGGGGCAATCACATGTACTCAGTTTTACATATGTAGGCAATGGAGTGCTCAATGGCTTCGCACTCTCCATATTAAACCTCTTGAGCACTTTCGATATGTACTCAGCCTGAGACAAGTAGATGCATCGCTTACTCCTATCACGAGTAATACGCATACCAAGAATATGTTTTGCATCTCCCAAATCCTTCATGTCAAAATTCTGGCCCAAATTTTTCTTCAACAAGGATAACTCACCCTTGTTTTTACCAACTATAAGCATGTCATCAACATATAGTATCAATGTGATAAAACTCCCATCTGAACATGTTTTTGTGTAAAGACATGCATCCTCATTGCTTCTAGTATATCCTTGACTCTTCATAAAGGCATCAAACTTTTGGTACCACAGTCTAGGGGACTGCTTAAGCCCATACAAACTCTTCTTGAGTTTACATACCAAATGTTCTTTTCCAAAGACTTCATGTCCTTCCGGTTGTTCCATATAAATATCCTCATCAAGATCCCCATGTAAAAAGGCAGTCTTCACATCCATTTGGACTAATTCCAAATTCTGATTTGCAGCCAATGAAAGCAACATACGCAATGTAGTCATCTTAACTACAGGAGAAAAGGTTTCACCAAAATCAATTCCATGTTCTTGCTTGAAACCTTTGGCAACCAAGCGTGCTTTATACTTTGGGGAAGCATTATCAGATGTATACTTATACTTGTATACCCATTTGCATGGCAATGGTTTCCTGTCCTTCGGCAAAGGTACTAAATCCCAAGTACCATTTTTATAAATGCTGTCCAATTCATTTTTCATGGCACACTCCCACTTAGCATGATCATTGGCCAAGATAGCTTCCTTATAACAAGAGGGTTCACCACCATCTGTTAACATCACATAGTCCATGAGCTTAGTAGGTGGCCTAGAGACACGAGTAGATCGTCTCACTGGTTGCTGAACCGGAGTCGGACTATTTTCAGATTGTACAAATGCATCCTCATTTTGAACATCCTCATATGGCTGAACATTTATAGGATTGTTCATCATAGGTGCGGGGTTATCCTTTTGCACACTAATAGAGGGTGTAACATCTTGAAATGTCACTTTCCTCACTTCCACTTCTTTAATTGGCTGTTTATGCATAATCTTTTCGTTGAAAACGACGTCACTACTTCTCACTATAGTGCGCGTTTCAGGATCCCACAAACGATATCCAAATTGACCATCTACGCCATAGCCAAGGAAAATACATTTCCTGCTTTTAAAATCTAGTTTTTGCCTTAATTGTTTTGGAACATGAACATACGCTTCACATCCAAATACCCTAAGATGATCATAGTTTGGGTTTTTTCCTGTCCACAACTCTTGCGCTACTTTCAAGCCCTTGGCAGTACTAGGTGATAGATTTATCACATGGACTGCTATCCGAACTGCTTCAGCCCAAAAACCTTGCGGCAAATTTGCATGATGCAACATAGAAACAACCCTGTCCTGGATGGTTCTATTCATCCTTTCTGCCACACCATTTTGTACGGGAGTGTAAGGGGCAGTAAACTCTCTACGTATGCCTCTAGACTCACAAAAATCTCTGAACTCATGAGAGGTATACTCACCTCCATTATCAGATCGTAAAGCCTTAAGCTTTATACCCTTTTCAGTCTCAACCGAGGCAAGCCATTTTCTGAAAATAGAGTATACATCGCCCTTTTGTTTTATGGGATACACCCAAACCTTTCTTGTGGCATCATCAATAAATGTAACAAAGTACAAAGCTCCACCCAATGATCTTGTGGGCATAGGGCCACATACATCTGTATGAACTAGATCCAAGGGTTGAGTAGAAGAATCAGAATTAATATTCTGATGCACACTTCTAGTTTGTTTACCATATTGACAATGCTCACAAACTGAAAAATTTGCAAATGATAGCATAGGTAAATAGCCAAAACGTGATAACGTTTCCATTCCAGTGCGAGACATGTGACCTAAACGCCCATGCCAAATACAAGTCATAGGTTGTTCTGTGACTGTCAAAAGATGCTCCTTTTGATGGACAACTAAAGGATAAAGGGAGCCAACTTTGTTCCCTTTGGCAATAACCATATTTCCTTTCGTAATACGAAAGGACTGAGCAGAAAAAATCACTTTGAAACCAATGCTATCAAGCTGTCCAACAGACAATAAGCTACGAGTTAGCTCAGGCACATGGCGTACATTTTGTATGGTAAATTGAGAGCCATCAGAAAATTGTACCATGACATCTCCGATGCCAATCACATCACACTGATGTGAATCTCCAAGCCGTACTGTACCAAGTGATTTAGCTTCGTATCGTGTGAACCACTCTCTATGTGGAGTCACATGGAATGAAGCACCAGAGTCTAACAACCATGTATGAGAAAGCACATGAGCGATATTAGCCTCAGCATAGGTAGCATCATCATCCATGACCAAGATGTGCCAATTGTGTCATCAAGGAGTGGAATCTGAAGAACACTACGTTTGTCATTGTAGTGTCTTTTATGAAATCAGAGGGAGATACCATTGCCTCTTTAAACAAGGCTTTGGCCCACTACGCAAGGTAATGGAATATGAGGACCAAAGATGCCTAGGACTTTTCTTGCTCGAGCTCAAGAGACATCGGGAAAAGTTGTTGAAGAATACAGCCACACAAGCTCATCCACAAAGAACAATCACAACTTTCTTTAGCTCGATCACTCCTAATGCTAGAAATCAACCCCAGGATACAGAAATGGGATCCAGACCAGGATATAACAAAGGGGTTACGATTGATCGGGCAATGGCAATTTGCCGTGCACGTAGGCCCCGGCCCCATGGACCACGACCCCGACACCCTTGTCATCGACAAATAAAAGCCATTATCTCCCGCCATCGTAGGTGCTTCCCTCGCTTTGGAGACATTTCCATTCTAGATCGACCTATGATAGAGATCTTTCGGAGACAGAGGCTACAATACACCTAACTTGAGAATCTCGCATGTGCCAAAAACCAGATTCTCTCGTCTCTTTTCTCTTCATCTTATTTACTTTTATATTTATTGTGTAATATTTACTTTATTTTGATTTGTTCTCAAAGACGAGAAAACATTTAAGATGTAATCTCTTATTCGGTCTTATAGGCCATTTTGGCCTCTTAAAAGACGTTAATATATCTTTCTTTCTTCTTTCTTTCTCAAGCTCTGATACCACTGATAACACTCAATAAAGCAGAAAATTCAAGAGATAATATGCTCTTAATCGAAATACACAGATAGTGAAGGATGAAGGGATGAACAAGAGGAATAGAGAGGTGGATGACAAAGGGGGTATCTCCCACCACAACTTATTTCCACCCAAACGAATTTCGAATATGACGGACGATAAGAGGGTTTAACAAAGGGAAATACCTGTGAATAGCATGTCCCTTTCTTCAATGTCGAAGATGCCCAACAATAGATAGACGCTTCAGCCGAGCCGGATACTCCAATGCTTGCCACACGAATCTCCTACGCCGCTACGAATCTTCGGCGACGCTATGAATCTCCTACGGGGATACATGTATAACAGTTTATGCAGTCCATCTTGTCTTATGATGTCTCTTGCATCATCATCATCATCAATATCTAGGATTTGAACAAAATCAGTCTACCAAGCTTTATTTTCCATCCTCATAGATTCGACAATTGCCATATTGTCTTGCATACCAGCAGCTAAATAAAGCATACTCATTAAGTCATAAGCCACAGCACACTTTTCATCCAATCTTATGGAATGTTCAAAGGCCAATCTTCCCAGCATCAAATTTCCCCACTTTTGACAGGCACCCAATAAAGCTAACCATGCAGGAAGATAATCAAGGGAGGGCATCCTCCCAACCATTGACACCGCCTTGTCAAAATGTCCCCCTCGCCCAAAAAGATCTATCATACATGTATAATGCTGTATAGTAGGAGCAATGCAGTAGCCTGACGTCATGGCCTCAAAGTACATTTGGCCTTCATCCACTAAACCAGATGAACTGCATGCACTAAGGACAACAAGGAATGTAATCATGTTTGGCTCAATACCTTCTCCTATCATTTTGTTTAAGGAGTTGAAAACAGCATCATATCTTCCCATTTGGGAATATCCAGCAATCAATGCAGTCCAGGCAACAACACCCCGAATAGGAAGCTTGTGAAATACTTCTTCAGCTTTCACAATTGCTCCACATTTGGAGTACATGTCCACCAATGCATTGCCAAGCATAGTGTCTTTTCCCAGGAGTCCCTCCTTCACAAGCTCAGCATGTATTTCTTTACCTTTCTCCATTGCACCTAAGCTTCCACAAGTTTGCAATAAGCACGCAAAGGTCACCGTATTCGGATAGAGACCCTCAAGTTGCATTCTTTGGAAACAGTTTAATGTCTCCTCACCATGCCCATGCTTTCCATAGCCTGAAATTAGAGAAGTCCACGAGACTATGTCCCGCATCGATATCTCATCAAACACTTGTTGTGCCATTGCAAGCGCGCCGCACTTGGCATACATATTCACTAATGCATTTCCGAGGACACTATCATGCACCAGCAGTCCTTCTTTGACAATATCAGCATGGATTTCTCTGCCCATCTCAGCAGCTCCCATGCTGCCACAGGCTTTCAGGATGCAAGTAAAGGTCATTGCATCAGGGGAGAGGCCTTTGCTTCGCATCTGTTCAAAGCATTTGAGAGCTTTGTCACCATATCCATGTTGGTCATATCCAGTGATCAATGAAGTAAAGCCAATTACATCCCATACATTGAGATTATCAAACACGTCTTGTGCCTTTGCAAGATCACCACATTTCGCATACATTTCCACCAATGCATTTCCCAGCATACTATCATTTTCGAGATATCCTTCCCTAAGAATCTCTTGATGGATGTTTTTACCCTTCTCCACTGCTCCAAGGTTGCCACAGGCTTTTAGGACGCAAGCAAATGTGATTGAATTGGGAGAAACCCCGTGACATCGCATTTTCTGGAAACACCTCAATGCTTCTTCGCAATGGCCATGCTGGCAATATCCTGAAATCAGCACATTCCAAGATACTATATTTTGGATTGGAAGCACATCAAACACTTGCTGTGCCTTTGCAAATGCACCACATTTCACATACATATCGACTAATGCAGTGCCAAGCACACTGTCATTTCCCAACATCCCATGTTTCACAATTTCTGCATGAATCTCGCTTCCCTTTTGAGCATCTTTAATGCTACTACAAGCTTTCAGAATGCAAACATAGGTGAGTGCATCAGGGGACAACCCCTTTTGTTGCATCTTCTCAAAGCAACAGAGAGCTTTTTCCCCATGCCCATATTGAGCATACCCTCCAATGAGGGCCGTCCATGAGACTACATTCTGAGTTGGGAGCTCATCAAAGACGAGTTGTGCTTTGGAAAGAGCACCACATTTAGCATACAAATCCACTAAGGCTGTTCCTATGTAAACGCTCTTCTTCAGCAATCCCCTCTTAAGGATATCCTCGTGCATTCTGTGACCTTTACATAGATCCTTCTCTCTGGTACAACATTTCAACAACATCAAAATACTTTGAACACTGTCCTTGCTCATTGATAATAATAAAAACGTACTTTATCTCAGTGTAGTAGTTGTGGCATTCTTAAGCTTCTATGCTATATACTTTTTGATACATGGAACGGCTCTACCTTCACAAAAACCAACAGAGCCTTCCCTGTTCTATATCAATAGTTATGTGCAGGTGAATGCACTGCCATCACTGAATGAGGAAATTAGATACTGGCGCATTAAAATTTCTAATGTTCCAATCTCTGTCTCTCTCTGTCTCTCTCTCGCTCTCTCTTTTATAAGACGAATCACAATAGAAACCTTCAGATATTGACCAATGAGAAAATTCCGGTACTTGGCCTGACAAACAATGATGCGGGAAAGGAGATTAAGGATCCGGTAGGGGAACAATAAACAGGTATACAGACATAAGCTGAGGTGCCCCGGCGGGCGGATCGCCCGAGCACTACCAGCAGAGAGGTCGAGAAAGAGAAACAGGAATTAAGAGAAAAGAAGAGGATTCACCAGACGATATGATTGTGCAATCAATAGAGGTCTGGGGGGGCATCCCGGCGCTGTATGTAAGGTAAGGTATGGAATATGATGTATTAAGGAGGATGGCAGGGGCGGAGGTTGGAAAGGACGAGACAGGCAACCCCGAAAGCAAAGCCTGAGAAGAGGAGGAGAGGAGGCCACCTCCATATCCATGCTCCTCCTCGCCCACCACTCTCCCTCCCACCCTTCCATTATGACCTCTTCCATCCTCATCATTCATCATCGCTCATTCAAGCAAAGCATATGGAATATGGAATTGTGCAGGAGCTAGCTACATTATAGGACGTATGAGATAATTAGAGAGAGATTATGCTGTGTGTGTGTATCTATAATCCGTGCGCAGGTAGGGTAACTGGTTTTCTGGTTGGACCCCATGGACCCAAATACATACATACATACATATAGGACCATTATGATTATTAGTCATATGCTCGCTAAACTATATGGTGCGTAGTCTATCCATACAAGTGGGGTTGCTTCTTCTTCTTCTTCTTCTTTTCGGTTTCTCTATGAAGACCGACCTGAAACCAGAACATGCGGCATGGCGAGATAGCTGTCGTGGAAAAAAAATGTTAAACAGCTATCTATTCTATTCTATCTAACGGCATACATACATACATACATGTGTGTTCTCTATGCCATCTTTACCATTTTCACCTCCGTGTCTTCTTCTTTTTGTTTGGTTTTAGCGGACTTGGTGTGTTTATTACTAGCCCTCCTTCTTGCTTATTATATGTTATAATTAATACACACCATATCATACGTTGCAATCAGTTTAACGAAATCATGCGGCATGGCGAGATAGCTGTCGTGGAAAAAAATGTTAAACAGCTATCTATTCTATTCTATCTAACGGCATACATACATACATACATGTGTGTTCTCTATGCCATCTTTACCATTTTCACCTCCGTGTCTTCTTCTTTTTGTTTGGTTTTAGCGGACTCGGTGTGTTTATTACTAGCCCTCCTTCTTGCTTATTATATGTTATAATTAATACACACCATATCATATGTTGCAATCAGTTTAACGAAATCCTTGCATTACCTGTCTACTTGGAAGTGAGTAGCATTATTCCTGTTTGTAAGATGTGGTAGATTTTTGTGCTCTGTTTGCTACCTTGTTCTCAATACATACACCATCATAGGCCACAACTAAAACAGAAGATCAATCTCCAACGACAATTGAATTAAATGACATTATTTATCATGAATACATAAGCTCTAAAGCAAACAAAGGCCTTGCCACATCAAAGATCAAAGTTTGAATCACTCAACTTATAATCACATGTGAAAACATCGGCCACTACTGACTATATAGTAAACACTACAAGTATTAACAACCTAAAAGATATTAAATCTCGGAGAATGGAGCCAATAGTACGTAAAATGAGTAGTATGTCCAGGCCTCCAACAGAGCACATGACTTCAGCTGAGATGCTAAGCAACTTCTCATTCCAAATCTCCAGGTTCATGCAACAGAAAGAGGCAGCATTCTCTAATCCACACAACACACCTCCAAACCATCGGCTTCACTCTATCATCGGAACAACTCCCCCAGCAGCAATAATTTGCTTTTCAAGCTATGAAAAAGAAGATCGAAAACCAGAATTAATTCCAGATGAAGGGAATTCGTAGAAAAGAGATGGGAAGTTTCCAGATTGTCGCAATGGGACTAATTAATAAATCGATTAATGGGGTTAATTCCAACAATGGTATTATTAATTCGGCCTTTTAAATCGTAAAGAGCACACACAAATCATAAGGGTAGTTACAAATACAAAAATAATCCCCCAAAAAAGTAGTGGAGTGTGCATGCAGATATCTTCACCTGCATCAAAGTATCGAGCTTCTCTCTAACAGCATAAAACTCTTGTTTGATCTGCTGTAGAGCCTGCAAACACCTGTAGACACATTCGAGCACAAAAAGAAATGATAACTATAGAATTCGAAAAGATCGCAGCTAATTATACATAAATGAGTGTTGGTGTATCTACGCTTCTTTGTTGCTTGCGTCTGCATAGGCTCGAAAATCCAAGCACACAGCTTTAATTCGCTGAGCACCTACACTGCAAAACGCAGCAAAAACAACTTCCTGATATTATACACCGTGCAAAAAATGCCCTGTTTTCTCTTTCATCTCAAATCATTTTGTGCTCATGTAGCATGTGACACTCATTTATCTGCAATACCTCTACAACCTAGAGTAACTTAAGAGATCAAACAGAAGTATCTTTATTTTTAGTAACTTTTTTTCACTAGATAATCATAGCAATTGTGGGAACGAACTGATCTCTATTGACTATAGGTAGAGCTAGAGTGAGGAGATCTAAGGGGCATGCTTGGGTAACATACAAAAAGGAGGTCTAAAGGTGGTGTGTAGACAACATCTGCCTCTGTTGAATATATGTTAGACAAATACAAAAATAATCCCCCAAAAATGTAGTGGAGTGTGCATGCAGATATCTTCACCTGCATCAAAGTATCGAGCTTCTCTCTAACAGCATAAAACTCTTGTTTGATCTGCTGTAGAGCCTGCAAACACCTGTAGACACATTCGAGCACAAAAAGAAATGATAACTATAGAATTCGAAAAGATCGCAGCTAATTATACATAAATGAGTGTTGGTGTATCTACGCTTCTTTGTTGCTTGCGTCTGCATAGGCTCGAAAATCCAAGCACACAGCTTTAATTCGCTGAGCACCTACACTGCAAAACGCAGCAAAAACAACTTCCTGATATTATACACCGTGCAAAAAATGCCCTGTTTTCTCTTTCATCTCAAATCATTTTGTGCTCATGTAGCATGAGACACTCATTTATCTGCAATACCTCTACAACCTAGAGTAACTTAAGAGATCAAACAGAAGTATCTTTATTTTTAGTAACTTTTTTTCACTAGATAATCATAGCAATTGTGGGAACGAACTGATCTCTATTGACTATAGGTAGAGCTAGAGTGAGGAGATCTAAGGGGCATGCTTGGGTAACATACAAAAAGGAGGTCTAAAGGTGGTGTGTAGACAACATCTGCCTCTGTTGAATATATGTTAGACAAATACAAAAATAATCCCCCAAAAATGTAGTGGAGTGTGCATGCAGATATCTTCACCTGCATCAAAGTATCGAGCTTCTCTCTAACAGCATAAAACTCTTGTTTGATCTGCTGTAGAGCCTGCAAACACCTGTAGACACATTCGAGCACAAAAAGAAATGATAACTATAGAATTCGAAAAGATCGCAGCTAATTATACATAAATGAGTGTTGGTGTATCTACGCTTCTTTGTTGCTTGCGTCTGCATAGGCTCGAAAATCCAAGC
Source organism: Azolla caroliniana (assembly GCF_043228905.1). NCBI lineage: Eukaryota > Viridiplantae > Streptophyta > Polypodiopsida > Salviniales > Salviniaceae > Azolla > Azolla caroliniana. The sequence continues at coordinate 4,056 of NW_028230487.1, read as the reverse complement.
ACACAGCTTTAATTCGCTGAGCACCTACACTGCAAAACGCAGCAAAAACAACTTCCTGATATTATACACCGTGCAAAAAATGCCCTGTTTTCTCTTTCATCTCAAATCATTTTGTGCTCATGTAGCATGTGACACTCATTTATCTGCAATACCTCTACAACCTAGAGTAACTTAAGAGATCAAACAGAAGTATCTTTATTTTTAGTAACTTTTTTTCACTAGATAATCATAGCAATTGTGGGAACGAACTGATCTCTATTGACTATAGGTAGAGCTAGAGTGAGGAGATCTAAGGGGCATGCTTGGGTAACATACAAAAAGGAGGTCTAAAGGTGGTGTGTAGACAACATCTGCCTCTGTTGAATATATGTTAGACAAATACAAAAATAATCCCCCAAAAATGTAGTGGAGTGTACATGCAGATATCTTCACCTGCATCAAAGTATCGAGCTTCTCTCTAACAGCATAAAACTCTTGTTTGATCTGCTGTAGAGCCTGCAAACACCTGTAGACACATTCGAGCACAAAAAGAAATGATAACTATAGAATTCGAAAAGATCGCAGCTAATTATACATAAATGAGTGTTGGTGTATCTACGCTTCTTTGTTGCTTGCGTCTGCATAGGCTCGAAAATCCAAGCACACAGCTTTAATTCGCTGAGCACCTACACTGCAAAACGCAGCAAAAACAACTTCCTGATATTATACACCGTGCAAAAAATGCCCTGTTTTCTCTTTCATCTCAAATCATTTTGTGCTCATGTAGCATGAGACACTCATTTATCTGCAATACCTCTACAACCTAGAGTAACTTAAGAGATCAAACAGAAGTATCTTTATTTTTAGTAACTTTTTTTCACTAGATAATGATAGCAATTGTGGGAACGAACTGATCTCTATTGACTATAGGTAGAGCTAGAGTGAGGAGATCTAAGGGGCATGCTTGGGTAACATACAAAAAGGAGGTCTAAAGGTGGTGTGTAGACAACATCTGCCTCTGTTGAATATATGTTAGACAAATACAAAAATAATCCCCCAAAAATGTAGTGGAGTGTGCATGCAGATATCTTCACCTGCATCAAAGTATCGAGCTTCTCTCTAACAGCATAAAACTCTTGTTTGATCTGCTGTAGAGCCTGCAAACACCTGTAGACACATTCGAGCACAAAAAGAAATGATAACTATAGAATTCGAAAAGATCGCAGCTAATTATACATAAATGAGTGTTGGTGTATCTACGCTTCTTTGTTGCTTGCGTCTGCATAGGCTCGAAAATCCAAGCACACAGCTTTAATTCGCTGAGCACCTACACTGCAAAACGCAGCAAAAACAACTTCCTGATATTATACACCGTGCAAAAAATGCCCTGTTTTCTCTTTCATCTCAAATCATTTTGTGCTCATGTAGCATGAGACACTCATTTATCTGCAATACCTCTACAACCTAGAGTAACTTAAGAGATCAAACAGAAGTATCTTTATTTTTAGTAACTTTTTTTCACTAGATAATGATAGCAATTGTGGGAACGAACTGATCTCTATTGACTATAGGTAGAGCTAGAGTGAGGAGATCTAAGGGGCATGCTTGGGTAACATACAAAAAGGAGGTCTAAAGGTGGTGTGTAGACAACATCTGCCTCTGTTGAATATATGTTAGACAAATACAAAAATAATCCCCCAAAAATGTAGTGGAGTGTGCATGCAGATATCTTCACCTGCATCAAAGTATCGAGCTTCTCTCTAACAGCATAAAACTCTTGTTTGATCTGCTGTAGAGCCTGCAAACACCTGTAGACACATTCGAGCACAAAAAGAAATGATAACTATAGAATTCGAAAAGATCGCAGCTAATTATACATAAATGAGTGTTGGTGTATCTACGCTTCTTTGTTGCTTGCGTCTGCATAGGCTCGAAAATCCAAGCACACAGCTTTAATTCGCTGAGCACCGACACTGCAAAACGCAGCAAAAACAACTTCCTGATATTATACACCGTGCAAAAAATGCCCCGTTTTCTCTTTCATCTCAAATCATTTTGTGCTCATGTAGCATGTGACACTCATTTATCTGCAATACCTCTACAATCTAGAGTAACTTAAGAGATCAAACAGAAGTATCTTTATTTTTAGTAACTTTTTTTCACTAGATAATGATAGCAATTGTGGGAACGAACTGATCTCTATTGGCTATAGGTAGAGCTATAGTGAGGAGATCTAAGGGGCATGCTTGGGTAACATACAAAAAGGAGGTCTAAAGGTGGTGTGTAGACAACATCTGCCTCTGTTGAATATATGTTAGACAAGTACAAACCTAGAACTGCTTCCTTTGAACTGATGCACATATGCGTCTACCTTCTTGAAATTGATCGGTTCTTGCTCACTGCAACAAGTGCTAGGATTAGAAGCTAAGTACAGAACGTGTGACAAATAGAGCCATCTCACACAAAGTTAATAAAAACGTACAGTGCTTTTGTAAGCTCTGAGAGGAGCCTTTCCGAATCTTCAGCAAACAGATTGATGACTTCAGCAACAAAATCTGGATTGCTTTCATCTTGAAGCATTTGAAGCTGAGTAAACTGGTCATCTAGAAATCCCTGCATTGAGAAGGTATAACCCTGTCATTTCTGTTTCATCTGTGATTATTCTCTTCTTTAATATTACCATGTGGTGGAGGACCAGCAACACATGCAATGAAATAACCATAACAAGTGGACCGCAAATGATACTGACGTATGTGAACACTGTTTTATACTTGATGGTATGCTTCACAGCTAATCTCTCATCACACAGTGGAAGAGGAAGTTACGTGCAAGAGGAGGTTAAGATCTTTTGTGATGACCTACTTACTTCATATGCGGACTTCTAAGAACAAAGATGTGTCATGTCGATACACTTTGAGTGCCTTGGGGTCTTATGATAGACTAAACCAAGTTTCAACCATGCCATGGACAAGATGGCCAGGCCAGTCTACTTACTAACCAACCACTAACTAGTAGTCAGGAGGAATTTGAACTAAATTCAGTGTTACTAGCAGGAACTCTATGTCCAAATCAACCCTTGTAATTGGGATAAACCAAATGCACTTAGAGATGTATCATGGAGCTATAGGGGTTACAAGAAAAGTTTCACAAAGAGGGTTCTTTTTTCGCTCATTTTTATACATTGGTCTTCTACAAAATCAAATACTTGACCTGGTTCATGACACCTTTCAGGGTTCCCATTTCTTCTGAAAGATTGGGATATCTACTTTAGAGAACTCGATACGTTGATGGTGCATCTTTGTAGTCCATGACTTCTTCTGAATTATTGAGATACCCAATATAGAGGTAGTGTTTTGAGGAGTTACGTCTGAGTTTTAAGTAACCCATTTCCACAAGAAAATGAGAGAAGCTCAAAATACCAGGATATGGGTGTGTGTGTGTCTTTATCAATGGCTTGAGGAATTTGATGCAACAAATAATGATTAAGATTGGAAATAGAAGAGTTATCAAGTATAGGGCTGTATGTATTCGCCACTAAGGATGAAGAAAAAGAGAATTTATGTATAGGGGAAATAGAGACGTTTTACAATGCTTTTCAAAAATGTCATGTCGGACTTCATGCATCAATCAACAGGAGAGATCCAGAGAAGAGGAGCCATGTAAAGGGAATGGAGTCTAGTGAAAATTCTCATTTCTATTTTGTTTTTTTTGTTTTTTTCTCTTTGCTTTGTTTTATTTCAAGGACATGGTTTTATATTAGATGTATGAATCTCTCTCACGCTCTCGAAATTCAGAAGATAAGAACACGGAGTTTCAACAGATAAGAGAAGGCAGAGAGAGAGGTACAAAATAGAGAGGAAAGAAAGCCCACCTCTTGAAACATGTCATTCCTGAAATCCGCGAATTTCTGTTGTAATTTGGTCACTTCCATCGTTGCTGAATCCACCCAACAGAGGAAAAAGTATGACAGGGGGAAAAGCTCAATAAAATAAAAGAAGAGAGGAATCAGAGAGCTTGAAGAAGATACACCATAGCCTCTGTCTCTGTCTCTCTCACACACACTGTCTGTGTTTGAGT